>NC_134398.1:150464853-150673181 GCF_050003625.1 Haematobia irritans | reverse complement strand
CTGAAAAAACGGTGAACACACCAGGAAGAAAACTTTCGGTTAATTTTAGAAAATTTTGAATATTTGTAGAAACTTGTAACTAAACAGTATTACAAACGTTGGCATCGCGCCGAGGTCATAAAAATAAGTAAATATATTTCGACAAATTCGAGAAACTTTATTAGACATAATTAAGTTTTTTCACTTGTTAAAGAAAATTATGTAGTTTAAAGGAAAAACTTGGAGTTCAAAATTGCAAGAATGTCTTTAGTTACATACAAAGTTCATGATGGATGCATTTTTGGTAAAATTTACAAATTTAAAGAAATTCTGAACGATTTTGTGGAAGGCACGAATTTAGTTAGTCTTTATGCTTCATTTGAGTGTATTTTTTTCCTCGGTTTTAGTTAATTTAACTAACGTACACAAAAAATTATTAGAGTAAAGGAAACTTTCTCCAAACATAGTAATTCCATGAACAAAAATAAAGATAAATTGGCTTTAGTGAAATAGAGAGTTCACTTTTTTTTGAGTGTAAACTTCAAATACATACATATATATATATATATATATATATGTATATATATATATATATATATATATATATATATATATATATATATATATATATATATATATATATATATATATATATATATATATATATATATATATATATATATATATATATATATATATATATATATATATATTATATATATATATATATATATATATATATATATATATATATATATATATATATATATATATATATATAATATATATATATATATATATATATATATATATATATATATATATATATATATATATATATATATATATATATATATATATATATATATATATATATATATATATATATATAATATATATATATATATATATATATATATATATATATATATATATATATATATATATATATACAGCGACAAACCATAAATCAACTTTTGCGAAGTTTCTTTAAAATTGCTTCAGATTTAAATGTTTCCCATATTTATACCCTCCACCATAGGATGGGGGGTATATTAACTTTGTCATTCCGTTTGTAACACATCGAAATATTGCTCTAAGACCCCATACAGTATATATATTCTGGGTCGTGGTGAAATTCTGAGTCGATCTGAGCATGTCCGTCCGTCCGTGTGTTGAAATCACGCTAACTTCCGAACGAAACAAGCTATCGACTTGAAACTTTGCACAAGTACCCAGCAAAAAAAATTGGAAGTTGTTCCACAAACATTTCTTTTAAAGCCCATCCCAGAATCCCCCATCGAGTTTTTTCAACTTCCGATGCAGTCCTTTTGGACAAGTCCAGAAACATTTCTTCTAAAGCGCATCGTGGGATCCCCCAATGATTTTTTCCACTTCCGATGCAGTCCTTTTGGACAAGTGCACAAACATTTCTTCTAAAGCGCATCTTGGGATCCCCCAATGATTTTTTTTCTACTTCCGATGCAGTCCTTGTGGACAAGTATTAGAAAGAACGCAATCAGGTTATTTTAAGTGCAAATTTTGTACAATTAAATTTTACAAAAAAAAAAAAAATAGAAAACTAATAAAAAAACTAAAAAATATAGAAAATTAATAAAAAAGTAAAAAAAAAATAATAATAATAAAAAAAATTGCATCCCCGCTGGGATTTGAACCTGTGCCGTTTGACTTTTTCGCTTCCATGGAAGAGAAGGTTTTGCAAATTACGAGAATTTTTATTTTTTTTTTTTGTTGATTTTTAATGGAAAAAATATATTTATACGAAAAAAATAAAAACGATGCATGACATAAAAAAAAAAATAATTTTTAAGAAAAATATTTAAAAAAAATGCCGCTGGTCAGATTTGAACCTGCGTTTCTTATTCTTCGTTCATATTAATAAAGAACATCTCGAGAAGCAATTAGAATGTTATTCCTTGGTGTCGTATTACGATCATATCACAAACATTTGAATTGACTTTATGTTCAATGGCGTTTGTGGATGAGTGTGTTAAGGCGTTCTGTTATGGTGCCAGCAAACCCAGTTCAACCCCTGGTCGGAGCGAAAAAGTTTTTCAAATTGTAAAAATTAGGTAATAGGAAAATAATTGTGTAATAAAACATATGGATGAAAAAAAGTGAAATTGGTTGAAAAAAATTTTTTTTTCACTTTTTAAATTTCTTCATTCAACTTAACTTCCAGGGCACAACTTCCAAAGCAATGCAAATGATCAAAAAAGGGAGTACTTCCGCCCTATGACAACCCCATGTAAAATTCATTGGAGATGATCCAAGTTTGCACTAATTCCGAATCACAGATTGGGGATCCAAACTACTTTTTTGGAAGCTCTTTTTTGCTGGGTAGTTGTTATTGATGTAGGTCGGATGGTATTGCAAATGGGTCATATCGGTCCACTTTTACGTATAGCCCCCATATAGACGGACCCCCAAATTTGGCTTGCGAATCCTCTATGAGAAGCAAATTTCACCCTATCCGGCTGAAATTTGATACATGGTGTTAGTATATGGTCTCTAACAACCATGCAAAAACTGGTCCACATCGGTCCACTTTTACGTATAGCCCCCATATAAACGGACCCCCAAATTTGGCTTGCGAATCCTCTAAGAGAAGCAAATTTCATCCGATCCGGCTGAAATATGGTACATGGTGTTAGTATATGGTCTCTAACAACCATGCAAAAATTGGTCCACATCGGTCCATAATTATATATAGCCCCCATATAAACCGATCCCTCGATTTGGCTTGCGAGACCGCTAAGAGAAGCAAATTTCATCCGATCCGGCTGAAATTTTGTACGTGATGTTAGTATATGGTCTATAACAACCATGCAAAAATTGGTCCACATCGGTTCATAGTTATATATAGCCCTTATATAAACCGATCACCAGATTTGACCTCCGGAACCTGTTGGAAGACCAAAATTCATCTGATGCAGTTGAAATTTGGTACATGGTGTTAATATATGGCTTTCAAACTCCCATGCAAAAATTGGTCGATATCGGTCCATAATTATATATAGGCCCCATATAAACCGATCCCCAAATTTGACCTCCAGAGCCCCTTGGAAGAGCAAAATTCTTGCCATTCGGTTGAAATTTGGTACGTGATGTTAGTATATGGTATCCAACAACCATGCATGAATTGGTTCCTATCAGTCCATAATTATATGTAGCTCCCATATAAACCGATCCCCAGATTTGACCTCCGGTGCCTTTTGGAGAAGCAAAATTCATCCGATATGCTTGAAATTTGGTACGTGGTGGTAGTATATGATATTTAACAGCCATGCCAAAAGTGGTCCACATCAGTCCATAATCGTACATAGCCCCATATAAACCGATCACGAGATTTGGTTTTGGAACCTCTTGGAAGAGCAAATTTCATCCGAGTGAGTTGAAATTTGGTACATTGTGCTAGTATATGGTCGTTAACAACCATGCCTAACTAGGTTCATATCGGTATATAGTTATATATGGCCCTCAGATAAATCGATCCCCAATCACACAAAAATTGGTCCATATTAAGTTCATAATTGTACATAGCCCCCATATAAGCGACCCCCATATTTCAATTCTGGTTCTCTACGTACAAAAAGTCCATATAGATTCGTAATTATTTGTAGACTTAACTATACATAACTTTTTTGTCTAATATATACCATGTATGGACTAAATCACAGTCTTTCGTAGAAGTTTCTACGCAATCCATGGTGGTGGGTACATAAGATTCGGCCTGGCCGAACTTGCGGCCGTATGTACTTGTTTTTTACTAACATTGTGTTCCACCCTAGTGCATTAGCCAACTTAAATTTGGAAAAAAATCTATAGATTTTGTAAAAGTCTATCAAATTCTGCCCAGGTCAAGTGATATTTAAATGTATGTATTTGGGACAAACCTTTATATATAGCCCCCAACACATTTGACGGATGTGATATGGTATCGAAAATTTAGATCTACAAAGTGGTGCAGGGTATAATATAGTCGGCCCCGCCCGACTTTGGACTTTCCTTACTTGTTTTCTTTACTTTAAGGAAATTTAGCCTTCTGTCAACGACATGCGACTATAACAGAGGGACGCGAATATGAAAAATTTGTGTCCTAAAGTTAGAGAATGGAATTTTTAAAGCAAAGATTATAAATTTTCTTTTAATCAAATTTCTTCACTTTAAAAAAATGTATCCTTATTGTTGTGTTTGTTGCGTGACCTGAAATTTATGTTGAATAATTTTTCATATAAGCTTAATAAGCTTTCAGTGTATGTCATCCAATGTGTAGTTTTGAACGACATGTGTTTAATAGTTTAAATATAGGTTTCATAATTGAAATAAATGGGCGTTGATGGTCTTAAAACATATGAATAGATAATCCAGATGCCTTAACTTCGTTGTAACCTTTACGCATTGTTTTAACATTAATATTTAAAATCTATCGAATTCTTAATTACATGTTCCAAATCCATAATATAAACAAATTAAAAGGTACTTGATTTGTTATTTGGTATTTATATTTCTGTAGTTCTTTTCGACAATCTTCCATCTCCCATTATATTACCATTGATTGTAGTTAAAAAACGCTGGAATCTTCTCACGTTCTCTGAGCACTTCCCGGATTTTTTAATTACAAAAACAAATTCAACAAACCAACGAAGAGCGACCAAACACCAAATTCATTTGTGTCCTTCCCATGTAGTATTGCCACCATTGTTATGGTACGCTTATGGTACCACTATCAACCACTCTTGGTCATTTCACTATGAAACGAGCTCACGGTATTTTTCCATAAAATTACCAACGTAATTTATAGTGAAATGATTTCCTAGGGTTGTTTTGCATAATTAATGCAATGCATTCGCCTCCATCACGAAAGTCAGAGAAAAATTGATGCGCTAATGGTTTGTAATTAATGTGTATGTGAGAGTGTCTATACACTGAAAAAAAAAACATGGATGCACAAGTATGTAAAGTCTAAAGTCGGGCGGGGCCGTCTATATTACACCCTTCACCACAGAGTCGATCAAAATTTTTGGTACTATCTCAGATCAATCAGATTTATTGGGAACTGTATAAAACCCTAAATTTCAATATAACATATTTAAATCTGAAGTGATTTGGATTTTTTTTTACCCTTCTACAATTAAAAAACAAGTAAGGAAAGCCTAAAGTCGGGCGGGGCCGACTATATTATACCCTGCACCACTTTGTTGATCTAAATTTTCGATACCATATCACATCCGTCAAATGTGTTGGGGCTATATATAAAGGTTTGTCCCAAATACATACATTTAAATATCACTCGATCTGGGCAGAAGTTGATAGACTTTTACAAAATCTATAGACTCAAAATTTATGTTGACTAATGCACTAGGGTGGAACACAATTTTAGTAAAAAAATATGGGAAACATTTAAATCTGAAGCAATTTTAAGGAAACTTCGCAAAAGTTTATTTATGATTTATCGCTCGATATATATGTATTAGAAGTTTAGGAAAATTCGAGTCATTTTTTCAACTTTTCGTCTAAGCAGTGGCGATTTTACAAGAAAAATGTTCGTATTTTGACCATTTTTGTCGAAATCAGAAAAACATATATATGGGAGCTATATCTAAATCAGAACCGATTTCAACCAAATTTGGCAGGTATAGCTACAATGCTAATTCTACTCCCTGTGCAAAATTTCAACTCAATCGGAGAAAAAAAATTGCCCTCTGTGGTCATATGAGTGTAAATCGGGCGAAAGCTATATATGGGAGCTATATCTAAATCTGAACCGATTTCAATAAAATTTGGCACACTTGACTGCACTACTAATTGTACTCCTAGTGCAAAATTTCAACCAAATTGGGGTAAAACTCTGGCTTCTGGGACCGTATTAGTCCATATCGGGCGAAAGAGATATATGGGAGCTATATCTAAATCTGAACCGATTTCAATAAAATTTGGCACACTTTACTATAGTACTAATTGTTCTTCTTGTACAAAATTTTAAGCAAATTAGGGTAAAACTCCGGCTTCTGGGGCCATATAAGTCCATATCGGGCGAAATATATATATATGGGAGCTATATCTAAATCTGAACCGATTTCTTCCAAAATCAATAGGGTTCTATTCTGAGCCAAAACACATACTTGTGCACAATTTGAAGTCGATTGGACTAAAACTGCGACCTAGACTTTGATTACAAAAATGTGTTCACGGTCAGACGGACATGGCTATATCGACTCAGGAGCCCTCCCTGAGCACTTTTGCCAAAGACACCATGTGTCTATCTCGTCTCCTTCTGGGCGTTGCAAACATATGAACTTATAATACCCTGTTCCACAGTGTGGCGCAGGGTATAATAAATCGACTAAGGAAACACAATGTTAGTAAAACTACAAGTTAGTGAAATCTAAAGTCAGGAGGGGTCGACTATATTATACCCTTCAGCACTATGTAGACCACAAATTCTTGATACTATCTCAATTTCTTCAAATTTTTTGGAGCTATATAAAGGTTTATATTCCCATATACAAATATTAAATCACAACCGGAAAAACCTTTTTAATCTTCTACAAAATTTTTAGACTTTAAATTATGTGACATCTAAAGCTTAAGTCATTTTATTTATTGCACAAAAGTGTATTAGATGTATAGGACAATTCGACGGGTTATATTAATTTTGTCATTCTGTTTGCAACACATCGAAATATTGCTCTAAGACCCCATAAAGTATATATATTCTGGGTCGTGGTGAAATTCTGAGTCGATCTAGCCATTTCCGTCAGTCTGTTGAAATCACGCTAACTTCCGAATGAAATAAGCTATCGACTTTAAAATTGGCACTAGTAGTTATTATTGATGTAGGTCAGATGGAATTGCAAATGGGCCATATATCATATCGGTCCACTTTTACGTATAGCTCCCATATAAACGGACCCCCAGATTTGGCTTGCGGATGCTCTAGGAGAAGCAAATTTCATCCGATCCGGCTGAAATTAAATACATGAAATACACAGTGTTAGTATATGGTATCTAAGAACCCTGCAAAAATTGGTCCACATCGGTCCATAATTATATATAGCCCCCATATAAACCGATCCCCAGATTTGGTTTGTGGAGCCTCAAAGAGAAGCAAATTCGATCCGATCCGTCTGAAATTTTGTACATGGTGTTGGTATATAGTCTCTAACAACCATGCAAAAATTGGTTCACATCGGTCCATAATTATATATAGCCCCCATAGAAACCGATCACCAGATTTGACATCCGGAGCCTCTTGGAAGACCAAAATTCATCTGAATTAGTTGAAATTTGGTACGTGGTTTTAATATATGGCCTCAAACACCCATGCAAAAATTGGTCGAAATCGGTCCATAATTATATATAGGCTCCATATAAACCGATCACCAGATTTGACTTCCGGAGCCCCTTGGAAGAGCAAAATTCGTCCGATTCGGTTGAAATTTGGTACGTGGTGTTAGTATATGGTATCTTGCAACCATGCCAGAATTGGTCCATATCGGTCCATAATTATATATAGCCCCCATATAAACCGATCCCCATATTTGGTTTGTGGAGCCTCAAAGAGAAGCAAATTCGATCTGATCCGGCTGAAATTTTGTACATGTTGTTGGTATATGGTCTCTAAAAACCATGCTAAAATTTGTCCACCTCGGTCCATAATTATATATAGCCCCCATATAAACCGATCCCCAGATTTGACCTCCGGAGCCCCTTGAAGGAACATAATTCATCTGATCCGGTTAAAATTTGGTACATTGCGCTAGTATTTGGACCGATACCAATCATGATAAAATTTGTCCGTATCAATCTATAGTTATATATAGCCCTAAGATAAACCGATCCACAATCACAGAAAAATTGGCCCTTTTCGGTTCATAATCACGATTACCACTCGAACCAAAAATAATCTACCAAAATTTTATTGCCATAAAAAATTTTGTTAAAATTTTATTTCTATAAAAAATTTTTTCAACATTTTATTTTTTTAGAAAATTTTGTCAAAACGTAACTTCTATAGAAAATGTCAAAATTTTATTTCTATAGAAAATTTTTTCAGAATTTAATTTCTGTAGAAAATTGTGTCAAAATATTATTTCTATAGAAAATTTATGAAGCATTCCATAGTTGGAGAGGAATATTTTGCAAAATCTTCCAAAACATAAAGAATTCTACCAATCTACCAAAAAGTAAACAAGTAAGGAAAGTCTAAAGTCGAGCGGGGGCCGACTATATTATACCCTGCACCACTTTGTGGATCTAAATTTTCGATACCATATCACATCCGTCAAATATGTTGGGTGCTATATATAAAGGTTTTTCCCAAATACATACATTTAAATATCACTCGATCTGGACAGAATTTGATAGACTTCCACAAAATCTATAGACTCAAAATTTAAGTCGGCAAATGCACTACACTCAAAAAAAGTTTACTTGGTTCCAAAGATTTTGATCTTCCTTTAAGGATTTTGTTATTGATTCCGAGCCAAAGCTGCGGGTTCTTTAAAATAAGGACATTTTTTTGTGAACTATCTGGCTTTAAATCTAGGATCTATAAAATTAGAATTAGGATACACATCTCATTTATCGAATTTTCATTCTATTTTTCCGGTATATTAATAAAGCTATTCACGTACAACCAAATGCCAGTTTAAAATTCCAAATTATGACGGATACTTCGAAGTAAAAAATATTTTCTTAATTCCAAAAAAAAATTAAACCAAAGATGCTATATCCTCATTATAAGTCTTAGCCTATATTTGAAGCGTTTTTATCTTAAATCTGAAGTTTCAATATTTCAGTTAGTTTAAGGACAATTTCTTTAAATCAAAAATGTGTTTCTTAACTTAAAGGAAAATTCGCCTTAACGCAGGGACGCAAATTTACAAACTTTGTGTCCTAAATTTATTGATAAACATTTTTGAAGCAAAGATTATAAACTTTCTTTTAATTAAAATTTCATTATTTTAAAGAAATTTGTCCTTAATAGTGTGTAAATAGCGCATCCTAAAATTGAGGTTGCGTAATCTTTAATATCACGTAATTATTTTTTTCTGTGTAGGGTTGAACACAATATTAGTAAAAAACCAGTAAGGAAAGTCTAAAGTCGGGCGGGGCCGACTATATTATACCCTTTACCACTTTGTAGATCTAAATTTTCGATACCATATCACATCCGTCAAATGTGTTGGGGCTATATATAAAGGTTTGTCCCAAATACATACATTTAAATATCACTCGATCTGGAAGAATTTGATAGACTTCTACAATATCTATAGACTCAAAATTTAAGTCGGCTAATGCACTAGGGTGGAACACAATGTTAGTAAAAAAATATGGGAAACATTTAAATCTGAAGCAATTTTAAGGAAACTTTGCAAAAGTTTATTTATGATTTATCGCTCGATATATATGTATTAGAAGTTTAGGAAAATGAGAGTCATTTTTACAACTTTGCGACTGAGCAGTGGCGATTTTACAAGGAAATTGTTGGTATTTTGACCATTTTTGTCGAAATCAGAAAAACATATATATGGGAGCTATATCTAAATCTGAACCGATTTCAACCAAATTTGGTACGCATAGCAACAATGCTAATTATACTCTCTGTGCAAAATTTCAACTAAATCGGAGTTAAAAATTGGCCTCTGTGGTCATATGAGTGTAAATCGGGCGAAAGCTATATATGGGAGATATATCTAAATCTGAACCGATTTAAACCAAATTTGGCACGCATAGCTACAATGCTAATTCTACTCCCTGTGCAAAATTTCAACTAAATCGGAGCAAAAAATTGGCCTCTGTGGTCATATGAGTGTAAATCGGGCGAAAGCTATATATGGGAGATATATCCAAATCTGAACCGATGTCAACCAAATTTGGCACGCATAGTTTCAATGCTAATTCTACTCCCTGTGGAAAATTTCAACTAAATCGGAGTTAAAAATTGGCCTCTGTGGTCATATGAGTGTAAATCGGGCGAAAGCTATATATGGGAGATATATCCAAATCTGAACCGATGTCAACCAAATTTGGCACGCATAGTTACAATGCTAATTCTACTCCCTGTGCAAAATTTCAACCAAATCGGAGTTAAAAATTGGCCTCTTTGGGCAAATGAGTGTAAATCGGGCGAAAGCTATATATGAGAGCTATATCTAAATATGAACCGATTTGGCTGGTATTTTGCAAGTTTTTTGAGACCCATAAAATATTCGGATGTACGGAATTTGAGGAAGATCGGTTGATACACACGCCAATTATGACCAGATCGGCGAAAAATATATATGGCAGCTATATCTAAATCTGAACCGATTTTCTCCAAAATCAATAGGGATCGTCTTTGAGCCGAAACAGGACTCTATACCAAATTTTAGGACAATCGGACTAAAACTGCGAGCTGTACTTTCCACACAAAAATACATCAACAGACAGACAGACAGACAGACAGACGGACAGACAGACAGACGGACATCGCTAAATCGACTCAGAATTTAATTCTAAGCCGATCCGTATACTAAAAGGTTGGTCTATGATTACTCCTTCTTGGCGTTACATACAAATGCACAAACTTATTATACCCTGTACCACAATAGTGGTGAAGGGTATAAATATGGGAAACGTTTAAATCTGAAGCAATTTTAAGGAAACTTCGAAAAAGTTTATTTATGATTTATCGCTCGATATATATGTATTAGAAGTTTAGGAAAATTAGAGTCATTTTTACAACTTTTCGACTAAGCAGTGGCGATTTTACAAGGAAAATGTTGGTATTTTGACCATTTTTGTCGAAATCAGAAAAACATATATATGGGAGCTATATCTAAATCTGAACCGATTTCAACCAAATTTGGCACGCATAGCTACAACGCTAATTCTACTCCCTGTGCAAAATTTCAACTAAATCGGAGTAAAGAATTGGCCTCTGTGGTCATAGGAGTATAAATCGGGCGAACGATATATATGGGAGCTATAGCTAAATCTGAACCGATTTCTTCCAAAATCAACGGACCAAAATACATACTTGTGCTAAATTTGAAGTCGATTGGACTAAAGCTGCGATATAGACTTTGATCACAAAAATGTGTTCACAGACAGACGGACATGGCTAGATCGACTCAGGAGCCCACTCTGAGCATTTTTGCCAAAGACACCATGTGTCTATCTCGTTTCCTTCTGGGTGTTGCAAACATATGCACTAACTTATAATACCCTGTTCCACAGTGTGGCGCAGTGTATAAAAATTTGCCATTTTTGGTAGACTCGTGTTCATAATTGTATATAGCCCCAATATAAAGCGACCCTCATATTTCAATTCTGGCTTATAATTACCGCACAAAAGTTCATATCGGTTCGTAACTATTTTTTGCCTAATATATATCCCGCATGGACTAACTTACAATTTAGAAGGTGATGTTAAGAAGTTTTAAGATGTCTTGCCATCTGCCGCAACCCAAGTAGTTCGATAGTAGATGACAGTCTTTAGAAGAAGTTTCTACGCAATCCATGGTGGAGGGTACATAAGCTTGGGCTGGCCGATCTTACTGCCGTATATACTTGTTATTTTTGCAGAGATAATTTCACAAGGATGTTGACTAAATTTCACTAAGATATGTGGAGTTTGTGACAATATTTGACATGTGGACATTTACACAGGCGGAACCTTATCAAAATCTTCGGTGGAAAATATCGGGGACATCGTCGCTACCGTTGTGCCAGTTTTGGCTAAATCGGAAGAATATATGGCGCTTTTTGTTAATATGAACCGATTTGGATAAAATTCGGCACAGTTAGATAGAATGTTAAATCTTTTTTTCTGTGTAAAATAAAATCAATTACAATAAAATTCCGTTGAAATTGGTATAAAATATGAAATTTTCTACCATATTTTCCTAAAACAGGCTTATATATATGGGAAATCGTGGGAAAACCGAAATGAAAATTTGGTCTCACGTACAATCAATACCAAAATTGATTGTACCTGTACATGATTGTACGCTTACAATCAATACCAAAATCCTTAAGGCAAGGTGCAAATTTTCAATCCAATTAATTTTTTTTCAGTGTATGCTTGAGTATTTATGAATGAGGATTTGGTTTGAAATCATCATTGAAATTAATTGCCCTGCAATGAAATGAGGATGATGATGACGAGGACGATGGTTTGATGAGATTTGTATGGCATTGCAGTGCACAACTTCCAATGTAGGTGTATACGAATTTTGGTTTTCACGTTAAACTTACCGTAATTTTAAGACGTGCAATTGGCGGTGATTCTAGGGTTTCCAATATTGCCGTAGCGCTATTGTAATTTCCAACTAAAAGGCAATATTGAGCCACACCACTCCATAGTTCAACACATTTACTGCGATCATGTATGCCACTGCACTGAAATGGTACAAAAAGAGGAAAATTTCAATTAGATGACATGCTTTTATTGAATTTTTTCGTAGAAATTGTGCAACGCTTCTGCTGGCCTAGGGTTGTAATTTAATAACGCAATTTTCAGACGAAAATTTCGTTTTCAAAATTTTTAAAACCCAATTGTTTTGACATCATCACACCAAAATGGTGAAAGTGTATGTGTGTTAGTTTAGAAATAGGTATCAATGTAAATAAATACTATTGGGTTAGATATCACAGCATCCCAACAAAAAAAGTCCAATCAATAAAGCAATGAAAATCGAAGATGGGCTAAATCGATGCAGGTTCTCATGTAGTCTCCCTATATTGACTTTCATCCTCCTCCCTATATTGACTTTTTGAGTATGTAGATGCAGACATTTTTGTTCTATTTCTCTGAAGTTAGAAACCTAAACGTATTTTAGGTCCCTAAAAACACGAGTAAAATGATCCTTATCATGGTCCATATTTTGGTACAGCAATCTTATAGGACTACAGGGCTACAGATATATGTGCCAAATATGGTATGTATCCTTACTTATTCTAATATAGTCCGAACTTTCGATTTGATGTATGTTATAGCCCTATATATCTCAAAATTTTATCCAATATTGAATTTGAAATCAAAAAAAAAAAACAAGTAAGTAAAGTAGAAAGTCGGGCGGGGACGACTATATTATACCCTAAACCACCTTTACTGAATTAGTAATAATAAGCATTTGTGGGGTAACATTGATATAGGTCTGGGAGATAAACCGCATGTTTGCTTTGACTCAATCTGACTATAGATCATATTCAGTGTTGCCAAGGAAAATGTTCAGTTTACCCTACAAGGACAAAAAAAAAGTTCCCTACATTCCCAAACAATTTTCCCTACAATATTTTCGTTAAATTTTTACAAAACACAAATGGTTCTAAGTACTTTATTATCTTAAAACATGAAAATGCAACGTATAAAACCTAGAAAATAAATTTATATTACCACCACGGTTGCCACAGTTGGTAGAATTCTACCAAAAATATTTTTTTTTTTTGTTAAATCTCTACAGAAATAAAATTTTGGAAAAAGTTTCTATAAAAAAAAATTTAATTTTTCTATAAAAATAAAATTTTGATAATGAGTTCTATTGAAATAAAATTTTGAGAAAAAAATTCCATAGAAATAAAAATTTGAGAAAATTTTTTTATGGAAATAATATTTGAAAAAAAAAATCTATAGAAATACAATTTTTGAGAAAATTTTCTATAGAAATAAAATGTTGACAAAATTTTCTACAGGAATAAAATTTTGACAAAAATTTCTATAGAAATATTTGTTTAGTAGATTTGTAGTAATCTTCAAATTTTGTTAGATTTTTTTGGCACGAGTGGTAAATGTTGTTACCACACATTGTTAAAGATCAAGCCTTGCCGGCTTCTAATTTTCTGATCTAGAGTCACCAAAATGTAAAAATTATTACAACTTGTGTTGAGTGAAAATTTCCCTACATTGTAGCCCTACGTCCCTACAAGACGCTAAACATTAGAAAAAAAACTAAATATAGGGAATTTCCCTTACTTCTAGCAACACTGGCTGTAGTTGATATTGCACCTACGGGGTTAGTATGCCACTAATATTGAGTCCATTAAAAAAGAGCAAATCGCCCAATTAGTGTGGGTAATAAATCCAAATTTGTAAAAATCGAGCAATATTATTATGTAAGAGCTATGTGTAAATACGATCGGCTAGTACATCAAAATTTGAAATTTGAGTAACATTGGTTAATAAATAAGAGTACTATGGCCAAATTTGGGAAAATCGAGCGATGCATTTATATGGAAGCTATATCTAAATCTGAACCAATTTGCATAATATTTTGCGGGTTTGATTAATACCACAAAAGGTTACCTTGTGCACAAATTGAGTAAGATCAGTTAAGAAAGGAGGCCTCTATGGTCAAACATAAGGTTATTAGGGGCAAATTTTTCAAAATCGGGCGATACATATATGTGAGCTATATCTACATCTGAAGCGATTTCGATGAAATTTTGCACATACCGTTAGTACTATAGAGAGCTAGATCTAGCCAACTTTTAGTAAGATCGGTTAATAAATAAGGGTTCTATGGCCAAATTTGGGAAAATCGGGCTATACATATATATGGGAGCTATAGCTAAATCTAAACCGATTTCGATGGTTTTTTGCACATATAGTTAGTGCTATAGAAGATTATATTTAGCCAACTTTGAGTAAGATCGGTTGATAAATATAGGCCAAATTTGGGAAAATCGGGCGATACATATATATGAGAGGTATATCTAAATCTGAACCGATTTGGATCAAATTTTGCAGACTTGAAGGGGGATGAAAAGGATTATTTTTTTGCCAAATTTGGTGACGATCCGTTTGTAAAAAAGCGCAACTTAACCCCATTTGTCGAAATCGGGCGATACATATATATGGGAGCTATATCTAAATCTGAACCGATTTCGATGTTTTTTTGCAAATATAGTTAGTGCTATACAAGACTACATTTACCCAAATTTGAGTAAGATCGGTTGATAAATAAGGGTTTTGTGGCCAAATTTGGGAACATAGGGCGATACATATCTATGAGAGCTATATCCAAATCAGAACCGATTTGGACGCAATTTGATTTGATAAATAAGGGTTTTGTGGCCAAATTTGGGAAAATCGGGCGATACATATATATGAGAGCTATATCTAAATCTGAACCGATTTGGACGAAATTTTACAGACTTGAAGGGTAATGAAAAGAATTATTTTTTGCCAAATTTGGTGACGATCCGTTGGTAAAAAAGCGCAACTTAACCCCATTTGTCGAAATCGGGCGATACATATATATGGGAGCTATATCTATATTTGATCCGATTTCTTCCAAATTCAATAGCATTCGTCGTTGTTCCCAAAAAAATCCCTGTATCAAATTTCATCAAAATCGGTTAATAATTGCGACCGGAATCCTGTGAACAACAAATACATGGACAGACGGACGGACAGCAAGCGCTAGATCGACTCAGGAGGTGATACTGAGTCGATCGGTATATATTTTATGGGGTCTAAAAGCAATATTTCTGGTAAGCACATTTTTCGGCAGATCAAACTTATTATACCCTTACCACTATGTGGTTTAGGGTATAAAAAAATTCTATAGAAATAAAATTTTGACAAAAATTTCTATAGAAATAAAATTTTGACAAAATATTTTATAGAAGTAAACTTTTGACAAAAATTTTTCTATAAAATCAAAATTTTCTATAGAAATAAAATGTTGACAAAATTGTCTATAGAAATAAAATTTTGACAAGATAGAAGTAAACTTTTGACAAAAATTTTTCTATAAAATTAAAATTTTCTATAGAATTAAAATTTTGACAAAATATTCTATAGAAGTAAACTTTTGACAAAAATTTTTCTATAACAATAAAATTTTGACAAAATTTTCTGTAGGAATATAATTTTGAAAAAAATTTCTGTATGAATAAAATTTTGAAAAAAATTTCTGTAGAAGTAAACTTTTGACAAAATATACTATAGAAAAAAAGTTTTGACTATAGAAATAGAATTTTGACAAAATTTTCTGTAAAAATAAAATTTTGACAAATTTTCTATAGAAATAAAATGTTGACAAATTTTCTATAGAAATAAAATTTTGAAAAAAATTTCTATAGAAATAAAATGTTGACAAAAAATTTCTATAAAATAAATGTTGGCAAAATATTCTATAGAAGTAAACTTTTGACAAAAATTTGTCTATAAAAATAAAATTTTCTATAGAAATAAAATTTTGACAAGATAGAAGTAAACTTTTGACAAAAATTTTCTACAAAAATAAAATTTTCTATAGAAATAAAATTTTGACAAAATATTCTATAGAAGTAAAGTTTTGACAAAAATTTTTCTATAAAAATAAAATTTTCTATGGAAATAAAATTAAAAAAAAAATCTATAGAAATAAATTTTTGACAAAATTTCTATAGAAATAAAATTTTGACAAATTTTCTATAGAAATAAAATTTAAAAAAGAAATTACATAGAAATAAAATTTTGACAAAAATTTCTATAGAATATAGAATTTTCTATAGAAATACATTTTTTAAAAAATTTTCAATAGCAATAAAATTTTGACAAGATAGAAGTAAACTTTTGACAAAAATTTTTCTATAAAAATAAAATTTTGAAAAAATTTTCTGTAGGAATAAAATTTTGGAAAAGTTTCTGTAGAAGTAAACTTTTGACAGAATATTCTATAGAAAAAAACTTTTGACTACAGAAATAAAAGTTTGACAAAATTTATTATAAAAATAAAATTTTGACAAATAAAATTGTGACAAATTTTTTATAGAAATAAAATTAAAAAAAAAAATCTATAGAAATAAAATTTTGACAAAATATTCTATAGAAATAAAATTTTGACAAAATATTCTATAGAAGTAAACTTTTGACAAACATTTTTCTATAAAAATAAAATTTTCTATAGAAATAAAATTTTGACAAAATTGTCTATAGAAATAAAATTTTGACAAAATAGAAGTAAACTTTTGACAAAAATTTTTCTATAAAAATAAAATTTTCTATAGAAATAAAATTTTGACAAAATATTCTATAGAAGTAAACTTTTGACAAAAATTTTTCTATAACAATAAAATTTTGACAAAATTTTCTGTAGGAATAAAATTTTGAAAAAAAAAATTTGTGTAGGAATAAAATTTTGAAAAAAATTTCTGTTGAAGTAAACTTTTGACAAAATTTTCTATAGAAATAAAATTTTGACAGATTTTCTATAGAAATAAAATTTTGACAAAAATTTTCTTTAGAAATAAAATTTTGACAAAATTTTCTATAAAAATAAAATTTTGACAAAATTTTCTATAGAAATAAAATTTTGACAAAATTTTCTATAGAAATAAAATTCTGACAAAATTTTCTATAGAAATAAAATTTTGACAAAATTTTCTATAAAAATTTTGACAAAATGTTCTATAGAAATACCATTTTTGACAAATTGTTTGAAACTTTTTTCTACGGAAATAAAATCTTACAAATTAACGTTGTTTTTTTGGTAGTTTTTCTTCAAATTTTGGTAGATTAGTTTTGGCTCGAGTGGCAAACGTGGGCCCTACATCGTGTAGGTCTTGGGGCAAATTTTCATGGGGTACATATTCATAGCGCCATTGTAACCAACTAATTTTCCATAAGATTTTTTTGCAAAGTATAGTTTTATACTGACATCACATTCAAGTAAACACAAGCATAAATTCTTACATTTTAAAAGTTGCACTAGAAGTTTTTATAAATATGAAATATGTTTATTATTTTTTAAAAAACTAATTCTCAATAATATCCTTATGTAAAAACAAAAGTAATATCTCATAACTACTATACCAATATTACAACATATCCTTTTTCTAATAAATATGTAAAAGTGAAATAATAACTTTCGCAGAATACTTAATTGCCTTTTCTAAATGTTACTTACATTTATGTCGGAATAACCACAACTTTATTAAATATTCTCAGTCTCCATGGAAAATTTAAAACAAATTTAATTGAAATTGCTCGACCATCAGTCCTAAAGTCTAACCATAAATCATTGAAGCATGAAGCGAAAGTCATTCGGAAACAGTACAAGTCAATCATACCGGAAAAATGTTACTTCATTTGTGATTGTTACTGTGACAACTAACATACATACACATATATGTGTGGCATGCACACATACGCATACAAACACGCATACATTTTAGCATTTATCCCAATAGATATGGAAAGCCAAATTGCGGTGCATAAATCGATTATGAATAAATTGTTGAAATACACTCGAAAAACAAAAAATATCTATTAAATAAACAAAAGTAAGGAAAGTCTAAAGTCGGGCGGTGTCGACTATATTTCAGGGTATAATGAATATCTGCTTTTTGATCTGATTCTTAACAATTATTATCATCATCGTCAGAAAATTACTATATGTATCATTATCATCAACACTGGCATTTTGATCACCATCAAGATTTGACTCAAATATCAACATTTGAATTGCTTCCATAGGCAAATTGTGGGGTTTCTTCTCTTTTAATTTCTCATTTCTGATATAACTGGATCCGAAGTATGTTAATTAACAGTCTTTTAAATATCTCTTCATTTGACTTTTCCATAGAACATTTTCGCAAAAAATGCTCTCTAAAATTTTTAAAATCTTTGTTTCTAGCTTCTTGCGCTTCTTCCGACAACTGTCCAATTGGAAGTAAAGCGTGGTTAATTATTTCTGCTCCAAGTAATAAATATTTGTGAACAGTTGGGGACATATAGTACCAGGGGTTGAAAAATGTATTTCCATTTAATTTCGAAATGTGCAAAAAAGTGCAGACAACTTTTTCATCTATGGTTTCAAAAGAGTTTATTGTTTTAGAAAAAATAAAGTTTTTTACTTAATTTGGCTTTATTCACAACTATTTGTCGACATATTTCTCGAAATCCTCTAATTTAAAGACTTACGAGCGAAACTAAATTTCATATAATAACACAAGTCAAATATAAAAATAAAAAACACAAAAATAATCTTATTAACCTGAGGATGAAGGTTCCATTATTATTTTTTTAATTATCGCTTTAGAAAACACTCAAAACTAATTTTTAAGACACCAATAATTTACATTTATATCGCATGCAAGGAAAACGTAAAATAACTCCAACTTCAAACATATATAGTGACACAACGGTACTTGTCAAAGACACAATTTTTGCGCTAGTGATGTGGAATTTTGTGTACTTTTACCGACTATAAACATTTTTTCGGTTCTCCTAATTTTCATTTTTCAATTAATTCCCATTTTTGGTATCAAAAACCCCAATGTGCGTCGTTTGACGGGCTTTTCAACTAGTATTCTATGATTTGTGCAAATTTTATAGGTAAGCGTTTTTCAAAATAAAACCTCCAGCTTTTCATCAACATCTTCGATAAGATTTTTCTATGCAGCTAAAAATATATATTTATTTATGTAAAAATATTCATTCATTTCGGGGGGGGGTTTGACCCCCCTCACCCCCCGCCCCCACACCCCCCCCTCACCCCCTGAATACAGCCTTGTCCAAGAGGCTTCAATACCAAATCTGGGGATCGGTTTATATAGGGCCTATATATAATTATGGACCGATTTCGCCCAATTTTTGTTTGGGTGTTTGAGGACATATATTGACACCACATACCAAATTTCAACTGAATCAGATGAATTTTGGTCTTCCCAGAGGCTCCGGGAGTCAAATCTGGTGATCGGTTTATATGGGGGCTATATATAATTATGGACCGATATGGACCAATTTTTGCATGGTTATTAGAGACCATATACTACACCATGTACCAAATTTCAGCCGGATCGGATGAAGTTTTCTTCTCTTAGAGGCTCCGGAGGTCAAATCAGGGGATCGGTTTATATGGGGGCTATATATAATTATGGACCGATATGGACCAATTTTTGCATGGTTATTAGAGACCATATACTAACACCATGTACCAAATTTCAGCCGGATCGGATGAAATTTTCTTCTCTTAGAGGCTCCGGACGTCAAATCAGGGGATCGGTTTATATGGGGGCTATATATAATTATGGACCGATATGGACCAATTTTTGTATGGTTGTTAGAGACCATATACTAACACCATGTACCAAATTTCAGCCGGATTGGATGAAATTTGCTTCTCTTAGAGGACCCGCAAGCCAAATTTGGGGGTCCGTTTATATGGGGGCTATACGTAAAAGTGGACCGATATGGCCCACTTGCAATACCATCCGACCTACATCAATAACAACTACTTGTGCCAAGTTTCAAGTCGATAGCTTGTTTCGTTCGGTAGATAGCGTGATTTCAACAGACTGACAGACGGACGGGCATGCTCAGATCGACTCAGAATTTCACCACGACCCAGAATATATATACTTTATGGGGTCTTAGAGCAATATTTCGATGTGTTACAAACGGAATGACAAAGTTAATATACCCCCCATCCTATGGTGGAAAGTGGTGCCAAATTGACGCAGAAGCGATGAATTTAACATGGGCTTGTCATAGAACGGATGTCCACCATTTCAACAGCCGCTGCACTGAATTGGCATCACTTCTTAAGGTGTGAGGTGAATTCAGTGTTTTGGATGTGAATTAAGAATTTTTGTGATATTTTTGGAAAATGAATAATTTTTAAAAATTTTTTATGATTTTTAATGCATTATAACGCTAGTCTGGAACGTTTGTAATCAAATATTTCGCAATTTTTCTAGAAAGAATTTTTAACATTTCTTTCGGCTAAATTTCAAAAATTTGTACCATTTTGTTAATTCTTAATATGTTTTTAACCAATTTGAAAAAAACATAAATTTCCCATTAAAAATATGAAAAAACGGGTTATAAAAAAACTGACTCGAATAAACTTCCTGTGCAGTTAAAATAAAGAACATCTTTGGGAGCGTATTTTTGGACTTTCTTTTAAAGTCGTGCTTTGAGAAGAACTTCCAAATTTTTTTGCTGGATATATAAAGGATTGCATTTCCAGATACAAATACCTATAATGGAGACAATTTTTTGTACTTCAACAAAATCTCTAGAAATAAAATTGAAATCGGCTAACGCCCTGGAATCATATTTCCCATATTTATACCCTTCACCACTACTGTGGTACAGGGTATAATAAGTTTGTGCATTTTTATGTAACGCCAAGAAGGAAAAGTCTGGGACCCATCGTTTAGTATACCTATCGTCTTAGAATTAAATTGTGTGTCGATTTAGCGATGTCCGTCTGTGGGTCTGTCCGTCCGTCCGGCTGTCTGTATATGTAATTTTGTGTGCAAAGTCCAGCTCGCAGTTTAAATCCGATCGTCCTCAAATTTGGCACAGAGTTTTACATTGGCTCAAAGACAATCGCTATTGATTTTGGAAAAAATCGGTTCAGATTTAGATATAGCTGCCATGTATATTTATTACCGATCTGGTCATAATTGACGTATTTATCAACGTATTTTCTCAAAATTTCGGCCAGCCAAATATTTTGGGGCTTTCGTAAGATATACAAAATATCAGCCAAATCGGTTCAGATTTAGATATAGCTCCCATATATACCTTTCGTCCGATTTCGACTAATATAGCCTCAAAAGCCAGAGTTTTGCCCTGATTTGATTAAAATTTTGCACAAGGAGTACGTTTAAGAGTATAATTCAGTGTGCTAAATTTGGTTAAAATCAGTTCAGATTTAGATATAGCTCCTATATACATCGATTTTTATACCCTGCGCCACACTGTGGAACAGGGTATTATAAGTTAGTACATATGTTTGCAACACCCAGAAGGAGACAAGATAAACACATGGTGTCTTTGGCAAAAATGCTCAGGGTGGGCTCCTGAGTCGATATAGCCATGTCCGTCTGTCCGTGAACACATATTTGTAATCAAAGTGTAGGTCGCAGTTTTAGTCCAATCGACTTCAAATTTGGCACAAGTATGTGTTTGGCTCCGAATAGAACCCAATTGATTTTGGAAGAAATCGGTTCAGATTTAGATATAGCTTTGTTCACCTGAAAGGTACCAAAAAAATACTTAAAAAAATTACGGTTAATAATTGTGAACGGAATCCTGAGAACAACAAATACATGGACAGACGGACGGAAAACCCGACACCAAGGCTTGTAAGAGCAATATTGCTGGTAGGCTTATTTTTTTTAGCAGATCAAAGATATTTTACCCTGACTACCATGTGGTTAAGGGTATAAAAAAAACGACGTTATCAACACTCGTTTCCAAACATTTCATTTGCTGCGTGTACCGAAATCTTTGGATTTCAACTTGGCAGAATTTGTACCAAACCAAACACATAGTGCATACAATTTGGAAACCGTGATCACAACCACAAAGTGAAATAAAAATTCACAATGTTTCTGTACAATTTTCATGGTTTCTTGTTCACCCACTAACTACGTCCAAAATGCCATACATAACACAATAGCTATAGTATGGCCACGGACAAAGCAATAGAGATAGGCATTTGGACAAACGGAAGTACGCTGCCATATTCCATTGAACAACGAAATTGCATAGAATTTGAATACGGCCATTTTGTAAGGTATTCGGCTCATCGTTGGCTTGAGTCAGTTGCATGGCAAATTTTATCGAAATTTAGGCAATTTCCAAATAAATTAAACTACTTCGCTTACTGCCCATATAGCTGGATCCGTGATGCATTTTCTAAAGTGTATTGGCTATAATCGAATTTGTCTGCCAGCCTCTCTCCAAATGCCTTTGTACAAATGGCTCATACATGTTTAGGACACTTCTCATATTAGCTGGATGTTTCATTCAAATATATCCTCGCAAAAGGAAAGAAAAGAGTGCTGGTATGTTCTACAGCGCACAGCAACAGCAATCTTCTGTGAGTATGTTGCTTTTAGATAATGGCGTAGATCTCTCGAAAAGCGTATTTCACTGTAACCATCTTTTGTCCTCATCACAATGCCCCCAAATTTTAAAGATGAAAACCAGAATTCACCAATGTCATTAGACTAAACGATTTTCTTTGTTAGTAAACGAAGGAAACGCTAGTTAGAATCCTTTTCATGTTAATCAAAGGAAACTACAAAAGTGTTAAATGAGTTGATGTGGCGTTTAAGAACAATCCAATATAAAATGTTTGAAGTACTCCTAATATTAGTGCAGAAATTCGTTAAGAGAGTTAAGGACTTTGTCGTGGACATTAATGACATGCCAACATAATAACCCCTTTGAAAGATTGGATAATGAGAATTACTGAAATAGGAGGATAAATTCACATGGAGTATCGTGGAAGATTTCGCAGTTAGTTCAGGGTGCATGTATTCATTTATTTATAAAATTTTTGTTTTTTTTTTTAATACATTAAGTTAATTAAATTTAGTTTAATTCAATTTCCATCACCGGAGAAAGGGAACGTTAGAGAACAGGAGGAGCAAATTTTATGATCGCATGACACTATAGTGGGATACTAAGTCATAACTACCCAGCAAAAAGCGTAGCCAAAAAAGAAGTGAAAATGTTTTTTTTTTTGGATTCGGAAGTGGTGCAAAATTGGCGCAGAAGCTATGAATTTTACATGGGCTTGTCATAGGACGGATGTCCACCATTTCAACAGCCACCCAAAAATAACATTTTGCTCTTAAAACATGTCTGAGGTGATCATATTCCTTCTCTGGGTGTGGTATATATTGACAAAAGATGTATGTATAGGTAATTCTACAAATAATTACGAATCAACATGGACTTTTGCACGGTACGTAGAGAGCCAGAATTGAAATATGGGGGGTTGCTTATATGCGGGCTACATACAATTATGCACTTGATATGGACCAATTTTTGTGTGATTGGGGATCGATTTATCTAAGGGCTATATATAACTATAGACCAATATGGACCTAGTTAGGCATCTTAACGGCCATATACTAGCACAATGTAACAAATTTCAACTGACTCGGATGAAATTTGCTCCTCCAAGAGGCTCCAAAACCAAATCTCGAGACCGGTTTATATGGGGGCTATATATGATTATGGAGTGATATGGACCACTTTTGATATGTTTGTTAAATATCATATGCTACCACCAAGTACCAAATTTCAACCAGATCGGATGAATGTTGCCTCTCCAAAAGGCACGGGGGGTCAAATCTGGGAATCGGTTTATATGGACCGATTTCGACCAATTTTTGCATGGGTGTTTGAGGCCATATATTAACACCACGTACCAAATATTAACTGAATCAGATGAATTTTGGTCTTCCAAGAGGCTCCGGAGGTCAAATCTGGGGATCGGTTTATATGGGGGCTATATATAATTATTGACCGATGTGGACCAATTTTTGCATAGTTGCTAGAGACCATATACTAACACCATGTACTAAGAGGCTCCGGAGGTCAAATCTGGGGATCGGTTTATATGGGAGCTATACGTAAAAGTGGACCGATATGGCCCATTTGCAATACCATCCGACCTACATCAATAACAACTACTTGTGCCAAGTTTCAAGTCGATAGCTTGTTTCGTTTGGAAGTTAGCGTGATTTCAACAGACGGACGGACGGACGGGCGGACATGCTCAGATCGACTCAGAATATCACCACGATCCAGAATATATATACACTGAAAAAAATATTGTCGTGAGGTCAAAGATTTCATATCTTTGAAATACGAATACAAATTTTGCTTAGCATAGAAGAAGCATTTCTCTAAAATAAAGTTATTTTCCTTGTCCAAAAGTCGATAAACTTTTCAATGAAGTCGTATTGTCCTTATAATTAAGTGATTTGACTTAAAAATGGGTATCTTAACATGAAAGAAAAAATTTATAGGCTAAGGTCAACTTGACTTTAATAATTCAGAAAAATTCTTTAAATTTAATGAAATTGTCTTTAAATTTGTTGTCTTTTTGCATCTTGACTACAAAGCAAAAAATCGTTCAAATATAGGATATGTTTTTCAAAACTTTATTTTAAAGAAGTTTTTTACTTCAAACATAGCATAATTTCTACTGGAAGTCGATTCCTAATTTCAAAAATAATGTTGCCGTTAACTCGTTTTTAAAGGACTTTGATAGCATATGAAGAAAAAAAGCTGAGAAAGCGAAAAATTAAAATTTGCTCCCTAGAAGCAAGTACACAAAACCTAAATTTAAAAGACAATTGTGTCTTAAAAGTATCCTTACTTGTATTCTTCGCTTCTTTGGCTCGGAATCAATACCAAATTTTTTAAAGTAAAAACAAAATCTTTGGAACCGAGTATGCTTTTTTTTCAGTGTACATTATGTCGTCTTAGAGCAATATTTCGATGTGTTACAAACGGAATGACAAAGTTAATATTCCCCCAATCTTATGGTGGAGGGTATAATGAATAAACCAAAATTATTTAAAACACAAAAGAAATGTGTCTTCATTTAAATTTTCTGATTCTTTGGCTGGGAGAAAATACTAAAATCGTTGGAGTAAAGATAAAATCTTTGCATTCGAGCAAGTGTGTAGCAGTGTGAAGAAATTTTTGGTTGAAACATATATTTTTATATTCTCCACCAGAGGATGGTGAGATATTAAATTTGTCCTTCCGTTTGTAACGCATTGAAATATTGATTTGATCAAAAATATCAAAAATATGTGATTGCATAGAGGGTTGAGATAACACAAATAGCAAAATATTTCTTTGAAATTTGTTATGGTTAGAGCCGAGATATTGACCAAATAGTGGACGCAATTTTGAGACACTAGGTGGACCGGAACCCTACTCACAGGCCCCTACCTTTGGTCCCTTCGGCTATTTATTTTATTAACTTTTCAATTTTTTCAGCAATTTTGTCTTGTTTTGTTAAATAATTTTTTTTTTGAATTTATTGTTACCTTCCAATTAAAAAAAAAAAATGTTTTTGCTAATTTTGGAGAAGGAGCGTCATTTTTGCAATAGTTAGTAAAACAGGTGATTTTTCCTTTTTTTGGCCATGTTGGTAGTACTTTGAGGACTTGAAATTTTCACCTGTTTTTCAAGCATTTGTAAAAATTACGCTACTTTTTCAAAATTAGCAACATTTTACTTATTGAATAAAAAACTCTGAACAATTATTAAGCAAAAACAAACAAAAAATGAAATTCAAACCTAATAAAATTAGCATATAACGCAATACATTATAAAAACTTGTTCATCCAAAATCTCTTCATTGTTATAAATGAGGGATTTTTACCGAAAATATACTCCAAAATAAAAATATTTTAAAAATATTTCTGATAAAAAATAGCTGAATTTTATTTTTTTTATCAATAATATGCTCTATAATCAAATCAAAATGTAATGTGAGAACAAAATTAAAAAATAGACTTTTTTGGCGTCCTTTGTAAATTATCCTTTTTGGGTAAGAAAATCCCAAAAATTAAAAAAATTTTAAATTTTTAATTTGCTCATATTTATTTATTTTTTATTTTGCTTCAAAAACCACCACCAATACTTCTCTTTTTTAGAATTCGTTAAGCATATATAGGTCGAAAACGAAGTGTTAACTCTAAGCTTTGAATTTTTGCCGGAATATTCCCACAAGAACCTAGCAATTTAAAACCTATCGCAATAATCTTAATTTTTCCTTGCTAGATATTTGCAGCGTTCCTGTCTAGATAGGGGACTCTCGTTGCTTTAATACAACCTTGGGATGTGATTTTCAAACCTAAAACGGAAATCAGGATAGAAGTTGATTTGAACTAAGGTTAGTTTAATCCATCATGTTAAGTTCAATTATACTTGCTCAAGTTATTTCGCTAAATCAATTTTCCCATAAGTGTCTCCACATTTGTTAAATGATATACCCATGGCTATTGAAGAGATTATCCCTTTTCTTCATTTACAAAAATCTCTTAATAAGTCTCCACTTTATTCAATGTTTCTCTATATTACCACAATTTACTTAAGTGATAGCATCAACAACGAATTACTAATCAAAACATGATCCTGTCCGAGTGAGTTAGGACCAACTGACTTACTGCCTGTCTTATATATTATTGAAATGTGTTTTACTTTGCATTGTACTCACGCAAACTTAAACCGGAAGCACGAATTTGTGGACATGTACTTTACGTTAAACAAATACTTGGAACATATCATGAAACTTGTGCTCTTTGGCAAATAGACACGTTTGGTCAGCATATTTAATTAAAAAAGCCAATGGTTGCCATCGACTTACAACACAAGAAAAAAACAAACATGGAAGTGCAGCAAGTGACACAAACATGAACAAAGGAGAAAAATCGGATATTTTTTAACTCTGGACATCCTCAACAGTGTCAAAGATTACTTGGAAACGTTCATGTCATGTTGAAAGTGAACTGGCATTTTCATGCTCATAGTAGGCACATTCTATATACACCCATCTACGTTAACATGTATGAACAGAGAAAAAAGGGACGTTGAAAATATATATGTATACATGTCTTTTCTGTAAAAACAAATTTCCTACTTTTCGCAATACAGTGGGTGAATATGATAATATATCTTCAAGTAAATTAAGTTTTGAAGATGCCTGATTTGATATAGTCCCCAACCCCCGATATGATGTCTTGAGCTGCTAGATCGATTTGACTGAAAGTGGAGGTACACACCTTATCCTATTTATATTGGACTTAGTTTACTATCGATATCAACCCGAGATTGAGATAAACATAGCAAAAGGCATATGAATTCATTTTTCTTACATGAGACTATGTTAATAAAGCAACATTACAGTTTATATCTCCAATTCCGGCTAAAAACGAATCTGTGCTAAATTTCAGAAGAAAATCTTCATTATTGAATGCTTTATCTTTGTTACAACAGAAAGACTGACATGTTTAGATCGTAATAGCATTTTTCTCTAATCGGAAATCTGTATTTCGGTGTATTACAAACGTAATAAAAATTGACATAGACCCATCACCACCCTATGGTGATGGTATAATAAGGTCAAAATATGTCTGTTTTGAGCTTATTATTGGGGAATGTTTATGTATTGTAGTTAGCTCAATTTCTAAGCAAATGTGGTAGTTCACTGTGCCGTATGTGTGTTATTGACTCATAGCAAATAAATCATACGCACTCCTGCACATTAAAATCACTTCAGAATGGGCCCAATTTTAATGGTTTACAGTCACGGTTGCACTTCGGCCCATAAAAATCTACCAAAATTTGCAGAAAATTTTACAAAAAAAAAAACTACAAAAAAAAAAAATAAAATAAAAATAAAAATAAAAAAAGCGTATCTCGTCAATTTTTGGAGAAAATTTTACAAAAAAAAAAACTACAAAAACAAAACGTATTTTGTCAATTTTTTGTCAATTCTATTTCCATGGAAAACTTTCTTAAACTTTTATTTCTTTAGAATATTTTGTCCAAATTTTATTTCTCTAAAAAATTTTGTCAAAATCTTATTTCTTTAGAAAATTGTGTTCAAATTTTATTTCTATAGAAAATTTTTCCAAAAATTTAATTTTTATAGAAAATTTTGTCAAAATTTTATTTCTATCGATTTTTAACAATTTTATTTCCATCGCAAATCTTATTTCTATAGAAAATTTTGTCAAAATTGAAGAATAAACTAATAATAACAAAAAAAAAACACGAATGAAGATAGAGGAAGCATGCTCATAACAAACCCAGCCAAATGCTCTCTCTCTGATTTGACGTTGGCAAAGGAAAAGAGATATGCTTGCAAATTTGTTTAGGCAATAGCCGACTATCAAATACTTTTTTTTCGGGAGGTTAAAGTGTAGTCCACTTTGTGTTTAGTGAATTACCGAAATTTATTCTAATAGTTGGTTGATAGTTTTGCTGCAAGTAGAGGCTGCTGATGAGGAATGTGGTAATTCCGAAACGTGCGTCCATCCAACCATCCTGAAGTCTATAGGGCATTGCCCAAATAAATTTGACAAGAATACTTTTACTCTGTTGGTTGTGAAGCTTACAGTTGTAGTTTAGTCAATGCTGAAATTAATGTTTATTACAAACAATAACAAACAAAACGAATAAAAATG
This sequence comes from Haematobia irritans, assembly GCF_050003625.1. Classification (NCBI taxonomy): domain Eukaryota; kingdom Metazoa; phylum Arthropoda; class Insecta; order Diptera; family Muscidae; genus Haematobia; species Haematobia irritans. The sequence continues at coordinate 150,644,237 of NC_134398.1, read as the reverse complement.
TTATCTCTATAGAAAATTTTGTCAACATTTTATTTCTGTCGACAACTTTGTCAAAATGTTATTTTTAAAGAAAAATTTCCCAAAATTTTATTTCTATAGAAAATTTGGTCAACATTTTATTGTTCTAGAAAATATTGTCAGAATTTTATTTCTATAGAAAATTTTATTATTTATTTATTTATTACTTAACTTATTATAATAAACTTATTTATACGGACATTAGAAGCTAGAGGCTATGGGTCTAACACCGAAAATTTTGTCAAAATTTTATGTCTATTAAAAATTTTGTCAAAATTTTATTTCTATAGAAAATTTTGTCAAAATTTTATTTCTACAGAAAATTTTGTCAAAATTTTATTTCTATAAAAAATTTTGTCAATATTTTATTTCTATGGGAAATTTTGTCAAAATTTTATTTCTATGGAAAATTTTGTCAAGAATTTTTTTTCTACAGAAAATTTTGTCAAAATTTTATTTCTATAGAAAATTTGGTCAAAATTTTATTTCTATAAAATATTTAGTCAAAATGTTATTGTCATAGAAAATTTTGTAAAAATTTTATTTCTATAGAAAATTTTGTTAAAATTTTATTTCTACAGAAAATTTTGTCAAAATTTTATTTCTACAGAAAATTTTGTCAAAATTTTATTTCTATAGACAATTTTATGGAAATTTTATTTCTTGAGAAAAATTTGTCACAATTTTATTTCTATCGAAATTTTTGGCAACATTTCAATTTAATATAAACTTTTGTCAAAATTTTATTTCTATAGAACATTTTGTCAAAATTTTATTTCTATAGAAAATTTTACCAAAATTTAATTTCTATAGAAAATTTTGTCAAAATCTTCATTCTATAGAAAATTTGTCAACATTTTTTTCCATAGAAAATTTTACCAAAATTTTACTTTTTGTAGAAAAAATTGTCAAAACTTTATTTATATATACATTTTATTTCTTTAAAAAAAGTTGTAAAAATTTTATTTCTATACAAATTTTTTTCAACATTTTATTTCTATAGAAAATTTTGTCAAAATTTTATTTCTATAGAAAATTTTGTCAAAATTTTATTTCTATAGAAAATTTTGTCAAAATTTTATTTCTATAAAAAATTTTGTCAATATTTTATTTCTGTGGAAAATTTTGTCAAAATTTTATTGTCATAGAAAAATTTGTCAAAATTTTATTTCCATAAAAAATTTTGTCAAAATTTTGTTTCTATGGAAAATTTTGTCAAAAATTTATTTCTGTGGAAATTTTTGTCAACATTTTATTCCTATAGAAAATTTGCCACAATTTTATTTCTATGGAAAAATTTGTCAAAATTTTATTTTAATGGAAAATTTTGTCAAAATTTTATTTCTATAGAAAATTTTGTCAAAATTTCATTTCTATAGACAATTTTATCGAGATTTTATTTCTACAAAAAATTTGGTCACAATTTTATTCCTATAGACAATTTTGTCTATTTTTTTTTCTACAGAAAATTTTGTCAAAATTTTAATTCTACAGAAAATTTTGTTAAAATTTTATTTCTATAGAAAATTTTGTCAAAATTTTATTTCTATGGAAAATTTTGCCAACATTTTATTGCAATAGAAAATTTTGTCAAAATTTTATTTCTATTGAATTTTTTTTCAAAATTTTTGTTTCTACAGAAAATTTAGTCAAAATTTTATTTCTACAGAAAATTTTGTCAAAATTTTGTTTCTTTGGAAAAATTTGTCAAAATTTTATTTCTGTCGAAAATTTTGTCAAAATTTTATTCCTATAGAAAATTTTGCCACAATTTTATTTCTATAGACAATTTTATCGAAATTTTATTTCTATAAAAAATTTTGTCACAATTTTATTCCTATAGAAAATTTTATTCCTATAGAAAAATTTGTCAATTTTTTTTTCAATAGAAAATTTTGTCAAAATTTTATTTCTATTGAAAATTTTGTCAAAATTTTATTTCTATAGACAATTTTATCGATATTTTATTTCTGTAAAAAATTTTGTCACAATTTTATTCCTATAGAAAATTTGTCAAAATTTTATTTCAATAGAAAATTTTGTCAAAATTTTATTTATATAGACAATTTGATCGAAATTTTATTTCTATAAAAAATTTTGTCCCAATTTTATTTCTATCGAAATTTTTGGCAACATTTTAATTAAATAGAACATTTTGTCAAAATTTTATTTCTATAGAACATTTGGTTAAAATTTTATTGCCATAGAAAATTTTATAAAAAGTCTATTTCTATAGAAAATTGTGTCAAAATTTTATTTCTATAAAAAATTTTGTCAATATTTTATTTCTATGGGAAATTTTGTCAAAATTTTATTTCTATGGAAAATTTTGTCAAATTTTTTTTTCAATAGAAACTCTTGTCAAACTTTATTTCTATAGAAAATTTGGTAAAAATTTTATTTCTATAGAAAACTTTTTAAAAATGTTACTTCTATCGAAAACTTTGTCAAAATGTTATTTTTATAGAAAATTTTCTCAACATTGTATTGCTATAGAAAATTTGGTCCAAATTTTATTGTTCTAGAAAATATTGTCAAAATTTTATTTCTACCGAAAATTTTATTATTTATTTATTTATTACTTAATTTATTATAATTACAAAATATAATAAACTTATTTATACGGACATTAGCAGCTAGAGGCTATGGCCCTAACACTGACATTAACATTTTATTTCTACAGAAAATTTTGTCAAAAGTTTTGTCAAATCGATGATTTGAGTTTGGCAAAGGAAAAGAGATATGCTGGCAAATTTGTTTAGGCAGTAGCCGACTATCAAACCCTTTTTCGGGAGGTTCAAGTGTAGTTCACGTTGGGTTGAGTGAATTACCCGAATTTATTCTGATAATTGGTTGATAGTTTTGCTGCAAGTAGAGGATGCTGATGAGGAATGTGGTAATTCCGAAACAGCTGTACATCCAACCATCTTGCAGTCTATAGGGCTTTGCCCAAATAAATTTGACAAGCATACTTTTCCTATGTTGGTTAAGCTACACTTGTAGTTTAGTCAATGCATGGCTTTAAGCTGAGATCAAAAAACAAAAAAACAACAATAACGATTGAAGAGAAGCCAACAATAACAAACAAAACGAATGAAGATAGAGGAAGCACGCTCAAAAACAAACCCAGCCAAATACATACAAATCGATGATTTGAGTTTGGCAAAGGAAAAGAGATATGCTGGCAAATTTGTTTAGGCAGTAGCCGACTATCAAACCCTTTTTCGGGAGGTTCAAGTGTAGTTCACGTTGGGTTGAGTGAATTACCCGAATTTATTCTGATAATTGGTTGATAGTTTTGCTGCAAGTAGAGGATGCTGATGAGGAATGTGGTAATTCCGAAACAGCTGTACATCCAACCATCTTGCAGTCTATAGGGCTTTGCCCAAATAAATTTGACAAGCATACTTTTCCTATGTTGGTTAAGCTACACTTGTAGTTTAGTCAATGCATGGCTTTAAGCTGAGATCAAAAAACAAAAAAACAACAATAACGATTGAAGAGAAGCCAACAATAACAAACAAAACGAATGAAGATAGAGGAAGCACGCTCAAAAACAAACCCAGCCAAATACATACAAATCGATGATTTGAGTTTGGCAAAGGAAAAGAGATATGCTGGCAAATTTGTTTAGGCAGTAGCCGACTATCAAACCCTTTTTCGGGAGGATCAAGTGTAGTTCACGTTGGGTTGAGTGAATTACCCGAATTTATTCTGATAATTGGTTGATAGTTTTGCTGCAAGTAGAGGATGCTGATGAGGAATGTGGTAATTCCGAAACAGCTGTACATCCAACCATCTTGCAGTCTATAGGGCTTTGCCCAAATAAATTTGACAAGCATACTTTTCCTATGTTGGTTAAGCTACACTTGTAGTTTAGTCAATGCATGGCTTTAAGCTGAGATCAAAAAACAAAAAAACAACAATAACGATTGAAGAGAAGCCAACAATAACAAACAAAACGAATGAAGATAGAGGAAGCACGCTCAAAAACAAACCCAGCCAAATACATACAAATCGATGATTTGAGTTTGGCAAAGGAAAAGAGATATGCTGGCAAATTTGTTTAGGCAGTAGCCGACTATCAAACCCTTTTTCGGGAGGTTCAAGTGTAGTTCACGTTGGGTTGAGTGAATTACCCGAATTTATTCTGATAATTGGTTGATAGTTTTGCTGCAAGTAGAGGATGCTGATGAGGAATGTGGTAATTCCGAAACAGCTGTACATCCAACCATCTTGCAGTCTATAGGGCTTTGCCCAAATAAATTTGACAAGCATACTTTTCCTATGTTGGTTAAGCTACACTTGTAGTTTAGTCAATGCATGGCTTTAAGCTGAGATCAAAAAACAAAAAAACAACAATAACGATTGAAGAGAAGCCAACAATAACAAACAAAACGAAAAAAGTTTATTTCTATAGAAAATTTGTCAAAATTTTATTTCAATAGAAAATTTTGTCAAAATTTTATTTCTATGGAAAATTTTGTCAAAATTTTATTTCAATAGAAAATTTTCTCAAAATTTTATTTCTATCGAAAATTTAGACAACATTTTATTTCTATGGACAAATTTGTCAACATTTTCTTTCAATAGAAAATATTGTCAAAATTTTATTTCTATAGAAACTTTTGTCAAAATTTTATTTTTATAGACAATTTTATCGAAATTTTATTTCTATTAAAAATTTTGTCACAATTTTATTTCTATCGAAATTTTTGGCAGCATTTTAATTTAATAGAAAATTTTGTGAAAATTTTATTTCTATGGAAAATTTGTTCAAAAATTTATTTCTGTGGAAAATTTTGTCAAATTTTTACTTCTATAGAAAATTTTGTCAAAATTTTATTTCTATGGAAAAATTTGTCAAAATTTTATTTCAATACAAAATTTTGGCAAAATTTTATTTCTACACGCAAAAAAATAACTCTTTCCTCCCAAACGAAATTTTAGACAAACAAAGTTCGTTTCTCATTTGTTTTTCGCTGTAGGGAAGTGTATTTGGGAGAAAAGTATTTTTGTGATAAACGTCTATTCTTTTCCCGGATGTAAAAACAATTTCATAAGGACAAACTAAAAAAACATTGTTTTCTTGCTAATTGCCTTTTCCCTCAAATCTTTCTCACATCCACTATGTTTTTTAGTTCTTAACACCTTTCCTGTAATACCAACAATGTAGAAGAAATTATACGATTTTATAAATTTTTAAATTTTTTTTACCTTTCGCCTGGAAGGAGAATCGAACCGCGGACCATGCACTTTGTAAGAAAACACACTAACCACTGAGCTATGTACCTGTTATGGTCATCAACAGATAAATATCCATATAAGTTATATTTATATAGCATAGCTTGCGGCGCCCACGAACCGAATAAACAAACTTTATTTAACAGAAACAAACATTGCATACCGACTTGCATACCAAGGGTCGTGGGTTCGATCCCTGCTTCGACCAAAGTTTTTTTTTGTTTTTTTTTTTTACATATATTCCAGATATGTTCGGAAGATTCCGAAAAAATGTTCAACATTATATTGCAGTATATTAAATTTTGAACTGTAAAATGTGTCTTATTAAAGACCTAAAGTCAGAAAAGAACAGTGTTTGATATAAACGAAATGGACTGTGTTGTTGTTTAAAAATAACTTTTTTCATTGAAAAAAATAAAAACTTTGTAACAAACGAATTTTTTTGGTGATAAAAGTTTAAAATTTTCGAAGCAATTCAAAAAACTCTAACAAAAGAAAAACGTTTTCGGTACACGTTTTCCAAACGTTTTTTTCTTTGCGTGTATAGAAAATGTTGTCAAAATTTTATTTCTGTAGAAAATTTTGTCAACATTTTATTTCTGTAGAAATTTTTGGCAAAATTTTATTTCTATAGAAAATGTTGTCAAAATTTTATTTCTGCAGAAAATTTTTTTCAGCATTTTATTTCTATAGAAAATTTTGTTCAAATTTTATTTCTATAGAAAATTTTGTCAAAATTTTATTTCTATTGAAAATTTTTTTTTAAAAATTTATTTATAGAAAATTTTATCAAAATTTTATTTCAATAAAACATTTTTTTTATTTCTATCGACATTTTTGGCAGCATTTTAGTTTAATAGAAAATGTTGTCAAAATTTTATTTTTATAGAAAATTTTGTACAAATTTCATTTCTATAGAAAATTTTATCGATATTTTATTCCTATAGAAAATTTGGTCAAAAAATTTGAACATTTTATTTCTGTAGAAAATTTTGCACAAATTTTATTTCTATAGAAAATACTGTCGAGATGTTATTTCTATATAAAAGTTCTATAGAAGATTTTTACTTCTATAGAAAATTTGTGAATATTTTATTTCTATAGAAAATTTTGTAAAGTACAGTTGGAAAGGAATAGTTTGCAAATTCTACCAATATATCAAGATTCTACCGGTTTCGAGACTGTTAAGCTTGGCTTATCGATTATGAATATAGTGAATTAAACTAAACTAATTTCGTAATACCGAGAGACATTTTGATTAAAAAATACCTATATGATGGCCACCAGAACTCAAGCGCCACCGATGGGTAAGGTGTGGGGCACCGCGAGGTCAAAATAAATACAATGGAGTCAAAATAACTGCGGAATGTTAACGGAAAAATGCCCTAAGAACAGTATTGAAGCCTGGACAGAAAAAACATTTTGGCTGCAGACCATTTAAACAGAACTCGCCACTAGTGCATCAGCCTAGAAGGCTTAAAAACGAGATGTTCGCTCCATTTATACTGCACAATGGCCATCAAAATCTGCGAATCTAAATCCGTATGAGTTTTGCGCCTGGGACATTTAGGAGAATAAGGTTGGCACTAAAAAATACCAACATAAACTGAAGATGGTGTTTCGCTGGTGTCATAGCTTTGTCGCTGGCGACTAATTAACGTCTAAATTCACTGTGCTACACTGTCCGATGTATTAAAAAGCCCCAAATCTACATTGAATAGAATGAGAGGCACAAGTATGTTTCGTATGTTGGTTAAATCGTAAAAGTTCCCAAACAACTTGAAAGTTTTCCTATATTTTGTTGTTGTCCAATTTGTTTTTTCCTTCAAAGTAAATATTAAATAAGTAATAGCAAGAATATAGATATATATATATATATATATATATATATATATATATATATATATATATATATATATATATATATATATATATATATAGTCACACAAACCCACACACATTCATATATGCATGTATGCTTGTATGTAAATATATCGCATAAAATTCAAACATGAAACCAAAACAAAATAAAAACCAAAAACAGGCAAAAAATCCCAACTTTCAAGGAATCTACTGACGAGAATTGATGATAAGTATGGACGTTGTTGATGCTGATGTTGATGGCTCTTTTTTTCTGAGTTTTTTTTTTCGTAAGGTTGTATTCAGGAAGCGGATATTTTACATGTCACATACATAGACTGGTAATCGTAACACACAGGACACGCAAAAGATGTCCACATATGTATGTGGAAAATGCAAGAAGTCAGTCCATTGAAGTGTGTAACTCCACTTGTTATTAAAATTCAATGGTACACATAAATGACAGAGATTCCGCACACACACATTGTGAATAAATTAACAATATTGTTAGTTTAGAAAAATGAACAGGAAGTAAAAAGAAACCAACGTAGATGTCCACATCCGTAGTTGTGTTGGGTTCATACGACAGTGTAAGTCTATAGCAAAGAATGTAGCACAATGGGATGATTTTTTATGAGGATACTTGGAAATAAATGGGAAGTAATGTAAGGTGTTAAAATCGGCCTGGACGAAACTCAGAATATGAGTCATAGACACTGGTTGAGGAAATTCCCATTATAGGTTAGGAAACAAGTCACACTGCACTAAATCAAAAGAATATTGTGAATGAGCCAGATGATTGTATTCTAATTCGCCTATTTAGACAAGGATCAAAATGGTGACAAGCATGGTGTGGGTCACGACCATAAAATGAAGCCAATCTAGTTTGATCGTCGGTAGCTGTAACTTAATTTTTGACACAAGTGGCGGGTTTAAACGCAACTAGGTGTTCTATATACACAAAGAATATTTCATTAAAACTCAGCCAACGAAAAATGTTCATTGATATAACGAAACATTTTCATTAACACAATGAAAATGTTCGTTAATAGTACGAAACGTTACATTAATTAACAAAAAATTCGTTATAATAACGAAAAATTTCGTTGTATTAACGAATTTGTTTCGTTGGCTAACTTTTAACTTCACATTTCGTTAATATAATGAAACGTTTTTTTTAATGTACGTCGGTTACTTACCCATTAAAATATCAAACTAAACGTATTTGAACCACAACCATACGATAAATCGTACAACAAATCTTAAATTTATATTTACATTTTGTTCATATCTGTTGTATATGTTTTTTTGTTAAATTATTATAAAATTAAATTATTTTGGTGGAATTGTTTTTTTTTTATTTTTTTTTATAGAAAATGGTAAAATTTTGAAGCTTTTAAGAAATGTACATTGAGTGGCATTTCAGTCGGCATGAGTTGACTTAATCGGCTATGGTGTCGATTTTCCAAAAAACGTCAGACGCGCGGGAACTCGACTGCTTCATTCTTCGGCAACTATCTTATGATATTGAAAAATAACATTTTCTATAGTCTATATGTATCAGGTTTTGTGAAATTACTTTTCTAAACTAAATGACCTTCTTCGCCTTCCATAAACATGTTTACACGGCTTCGACTGCTCCTCGGTCTTCGCGTTGATCCAAGATCCTGGGATTGCACATAATCCACATCAAACAATGAGTTGAGATGTTGTCACGGTTGTGCTTGGAGTCGGAAGTGCGAAGACTTTGCTGAGGCAGTAGGCATTCTTAAAATGCCTACTGCTTCAGCTATATTGGGCAATTTTACTCCGCGATGTGTTAATTCCATTACCCTCCGTTCTCTTCAACCCAGTTTTGGAAGTAAGTCTCCGCAGGTTCGGTTAGAGTGACAATAGTGGCACCCCGTTATTATACCACCCATTACAATATGAAGCGTTCACTAGTTTTGCCATTCCGTTTATAACACTTCGGAATGACATTTTTTGTTGAGGTTAGTATGAAAAAAAAATATTTTTTTCTTCGAAAGAAATGTTTTATTATACCCTCCACCATAGGATGGGGGGTATATTAACTTTGTCATTCCGTTTGTAACACATCGAAATATTGCTCTAAGACCCCATAAAGTATATATATTCTGGGTCGTAGTGAAATTCTGAGTCGATCTGAGCATGTCCGTCCGTCCGTCTGTTGAAATCACGTTAACTTCCGCACGAAACAAGCTATCAACTTGAAACTTGGCACAAGTAGTTGTTATTGATGTAGGTCGGATGGTATTGAAAATACCACTTTTACGTATAGCCCCATATAAACGGACCCCCAAATTTGGCTTGTTAGGCCTATAAGAGAAGCAAATTTCATCCGATCCGGCTGAAATTTGGTACATGGTGTGAGTATATGATCTCTAACAACCATGCAAAAATTGGTCTACATCGGTCAATAATTATATATAGCCCCCATATAAACCGATCCCCCGATTTGGATTGCGAGGCCTCTACGAGAAGCAAATTTCATCCGATCCGGCTGAAATTAGGTATATTGTGTTAGTATATAGTCTCTAACAACGATGCAAAAATTGGTCCACATCGGTCCATAATTATATATAGCCTCCATATAAACCGATCCCCCGATTTGGCTTGCGAGGCCTCTAAGAGAAGCAAATTTCATGCGATCCGGCTGAAATTTGGTACATGGTGTGAGTATATTATCTCTAACAACCATGCAAAAATTGGTCCACATCGGTCAATAATTATATACAGCCCCCATATAAACCGATCCCCCGATTTGGATTGCGAGGCCTCTACGAGAAGCAAATTTCATCCGATCCGGCTGAAATTAGGTATATTGTGTTAGTATATAGTCTCTCTGACCTCCGGTGCCTTTTGAAGAAGCAAAATTCATCCGATCTGCTTGAAATTTGGTACGTGGTGATAGTATATGATATTTAACAATCATGCCAAAAGTGGTCCATATCAGTCCATAATTATACATAGCCCCATATAAACCGATCGCGAGATTTGGTTTTGGAGCCTCTTGGAGGAGCAAATTTCATCCGAGTGAGTTGAAATTTGGTACATTGTGCTAGTATATGGTCGTTAACAACCATGCCTAACTAGGTCCATATCGGTCTATAGTTGTGTATGGCCCTCAGATAAATCGATCCCTAATCACACAAAAATTGGTCCATATCAAGTTCATAGTTGTATATGTAGCCCCCATATAAGCGACCCCCATATTTCAATTCTGGCTCTCTAAGTACCGTGCAAAAATTCCATACCGATTCGCAATTATTTGTAGACTTAACTATACATAACTTTTTGGTCCAATATATACCACGTATGGACTAACTCACAATTTAGAAAACGATGTTAAGAAGTTTTAAGATACCACAACCCAAGTAATTCGATTGTGGAAGTTTCTACGCAATCCATGGTGGAGGGTACATAAGATTCGACCTGGCCGAACTTACGGCCGTGTATACTTTTTTTATTATTATCTATTATGAACCTATTTCTATCCCTTGAATTGTAAGTGTGTCGAATTTTAAATGTCTTCACGATTTTGTCAAAATTTTATTTCTATAGAAAATTGTGTCAAAATTTCATTTCTATAGAAAATTTTGTCAAAAGTCCCTTTCTATAGAAAATTTGTCAAAATTTTAATTTCTATAGAAAATTTTGTCAAAATTTTATTTTTATAGAAAATTTTGTCAAAATTTTATTTCTATAGAAAATTTTATCAAAATTTTATTTCTATAGAAAATTTTGTCCAAGTTCTATATCTGTAGAAATTTTTGTCCAAATTTAATATTTATAGAATTTTTTGTCCATAATTTATTTCTATAGAAAATTATGTAAACATTTTATTTCCATAGAAATTTTTGTCAGAATTGTATGAAAATTTTGTCAAAATTTAATTTCTATAGAAATTTTTGTCAATATTTTATATTTATAGGAAATTTAATAGAAAATTTTGTATAAATTTTATTTCTATAAACATTTTTGTCAAAATTTTATTTATTTTATTTATTTTATTAATTTAATAGAAAATTATGTCTAAATTTTAATTTCTATAGAAATTTTTGTCAAAATTTTATTTCTAGAAAAAATTGTTCAAATTTTATTTCTATCGAAATTTTTCCCAAATTTCATTTCTGTAGAAAATATTGTCCAAATTTTATTCCTATAGAATTTTTTGTCGACATTTTATTTCTGTAGAAAATTTTGTCCAAATTTTATTTCTGTAGAAAATTTTGTCCAAATTTTATTTCTATAGAAAATTTTGTCCGAAATTTTATTTCTGTAGAAAATTTTGTTCAAATTTTATTTCTATACATACTTTTGTCAAAATTGTATTTCTATAGAAAATTTTGTCAATATTTTATTTCTAAGAAAAAATTTTTCAATTATTATTTCTGTCGAAATTTTTTTCTAAATTTCATTTCTGTAGAAAATATTGTCCAAATTTTATTTCTTTAGATTTACTTGTCGACATTTTATTTATATAGAAATTGTTGTCCAATTTTTATTTCTATAGAAAATTTTGTCCAAATTTTATTTCTATAGAAAATTTTGTTCAAATTTTATTTCTATACATACTTATGTCAAAATTGTATTTCTATAGAAAATGTTGTCAAATTTTCATTTCTATAGAAAATTTTGTCAAAATTTTATTTTTATAGAATTTTTTTTTCAACATTTTATTTACATAAAAATTTTTGTCAAAATTTCTATAGAAATTTTTGTCAAAATTTTACTTCTATAGAAAATTTTGTCAATATTTTATTTCTAAGAAAAAATTGTTCAAATTTTATTTGTATAGAGAATTTTTCCAAATTTCATTTCTGTAGAAAATATTGTCCACATTTTATTTCTATAGAATTTTTTGTCGACATTTTATTTCCATAGAATTTTTTGTCCAAATTTTATTTCTATAGAAAATTTTGCCAAATTTTAATTCTATAGAAAATTTTGCCAAAATGTTATTTTTATGGAAAATTTTGTCACAATTTTATTTCTATAGAAAGAATTTTATCAAATCTACCATTTTTGATAGAATTCTACCAACTGTGGCAACCGAATCAGATACCCCATAAAGTATAGAATCTGGGTTGTGGGGAAATTCTCACTCGATCTAGCTATGTCCGTCCGTCTGTTGAAATCACGCTAACTTCCGAACGAAGCAAACTATCGATTTGAAATATGCAAATTTTTGACTTAGTGATATCGAACTATCATTAGTTCTCGTACATTTGAACTATCGCCCGTGCATACCTATAGTCGGCTCAGCCCATCTTTAGACTCTACCTATTTTCTAATGGGACTTTTCCATCCTACTGTGTCACATAAAAAACACAGATATTTGTGGTCGCAGCCCATAAAGACTATACTTTTATCTCCGGAACTTTATATACTTTCTTTATGGCGGTGAGTTCGAGAGTATTAAAAAGAATTGTTGATTAGTTTCTGGTTGCTTATCCTCTGCTTTTACGTAGAGGTGGAACATACAAAACTCTGAATAATGATAATGAGGTGGTATTTGTAAATTATTTACTCGTACATAGTAGAAAGAACATCATAGTTTCAACATATTTCTTTAGATGACTATTAATCTTCCATGTTGAACTCCGGAACATCTTGGAGGATCACAATTCGGTTGAAATTTGGTACGTGGTGTTAGCATATGGTCTCTAACAACAACGCAAACTTTGGTTCATATCGGTTGATAATTATATATAGCCCCCATATAAACCCATCCCCAGATTTGAGGTCCAGAATCTCTTGGAGCAGCACAATTCATCCGATTCGGTTGAAATTTGGTACGTGGTGTTAGCATATGGTCTCTAACACCCACGCAAAAATTGGTCCACATCGGTCCATAATTATATATAGCCCCCATATAAACCGTTCCCCAGATGTGACCTCCGGAACCTCTTGGAGGAGCATGGCCGCTAACAACCATGCCAAAATTGGTCCATATCGGTCTATAGTTATGTATAGCCGATCCCCAATTACACACAAATTGGTCCATATCGGTTCATAGTCATTGTTGCCACTCGAACCAAAAATAATCTACCAAAATTGTATTTCTATAGAAAATTTTGTCAAAATTTTATTACTATAGAATATTTTGTCAAAATGGTATTTCTATAGAAAATTTTGTAAAAATTTTATTTGTATAGCAAATTTTGTCAAAATTCTATTTCTATATAAATAAAATTTTGTCAAAATTTTATTTATATATAGAAAATGTTGCCAAAATTGTATCTCTATAGAAAATTTTGTCACGATTAGATTTCAGTAGAAAATTTTGTCAAAATTTTATTTTTATAGAAAATTTTGTCCAAGTTTCATTTCTATAGAATTTTTTTTTCAAAATTTTATTACTATAGAAAATTTTGTCAAAATTTTATTTCTATAGACACTATTGTCAAAATTTTATTTCTATTGACAATTTTGTCAAAATTTTATTTCTATAGAAAATTTTCTGAAAATTTTATTTCTGTACATACTTTTGTTTTTTTTATATTTATTTTCATAATTTATTATGATTGTAAATCTTATAATAAAGAAACATATAATATTTCTAGAGAAAAATTTGTCAAAATGTTATTTTTATAGAAAATTTATTCAAAACTTTATTTCTATAGAAAATTTTGTCAAAATGTTATTGCTATAGAAAATTTTGTCAAAATTTTATTTCAATAGAAAATTTTGTCAAAATTTTAATTGTATCGAAAATTTTGTCAAAATTTTATTTCTATAGAAAATTTTGTCAAAATTTTATTTCGATAGAAAATTTTGTCAAACTGAATTATGTACGTATTTAATCGGGCAATTTTTATACCCTCCATCATAGGATGGGGGTATATTAACTTTGTCATTCCGTTTGTAACACATCGAAATATTGCTCTAAGACCCCATAAAGTATATATATTCTGGGTCGTGGTGAAATTCTGAGTCGATCTAAGCATGTCCGTCCGTCCATCCGTCCGGCTGTTGAAATCACGCTAACTTCCGAACGAAACAAGCTATCAACTTGAAACTTGGCACAAGTAGTTGTTATCGATGTAGGTCGGATGGTATTGAAAATGGGCCATATCGGTCCACTTTTACGTATAGCCCCTATATAAAGGGACCCTCAGATTTGGCTTGTGGTGCCTCTAACAGAAGCATACTTAACCCGATCTAGCTGAAATTTGGTACATGGTGTTAGTATATGGTATCTAATAACCATGCAAAAATTGGTCCACATCGGTCCATAATTATATATAGCCCCCATATAAACCGATCCCCAGATTTGCCTTGCGAAGTCTCCAAGAGAAGAAAATTTCATCCGATCCGGCTGAAATTTGGTACATGATGTTGGTATATGGTGTCTAACAACCATGCAAAAATTGGTCCATATCGGTCCATAATTATATATAGCCCCCATATAAACCGATCCCCAGATTTGGCTTGGGGAGCCTCAAAGAGAAGCCAATTTCATCCGATCCGGCTGAAATTTGGTAGATGATGTTGGTATATGGTCTCTAACAACCATGCAAAAATTGGTCCACATCGGTCCATAATTATATAAAGCCCCCGTATAAACCGATCCCCAGATTTGCATTGCGAAGTCTCCAAGAGAAGAAAATTTCATCCGATCCGGCTGAAATGTGGTACATGATGTTGGTATATGGTCTCTAACAACCATGCAAAAATTGGTCCACATCGGTCCATAATTATATATAGCCCCCATATAAACCGATCCCCAGATTTGCCTCGCGAAGTCTCCAAGAGAAGAAAATTTCATCCGATCCGGCTGAAATTTGGTACATGATGTTGGTATATGGTCTCTAACAACCATGCAAAAATTGGTCCATATCGGTCCTTAATTACATATAGCCCCCGTATAAACCGATCCCCAGATTTGGCTTGCGAAGAAAATTTCATCCGATCCGGCTGAAATGTGGTACATGATGTTGGTATATGGTCTCTAACAACCATGCAAAAATTGGTCCACATCGGTCCATAATTATATATAGCCCCCATATAAACCGATCCCCAGATTTGCCTTGCGAAGTCTCCAAGAGAAGAAAATTTCATCCGATCCGGCTGATATTTGGTACATGATGTTGGTATATGGTCTCTAACAACCATGCAAAAATTGGTCCCCATCGGTCCATAATTATATATAGCCCCCAAATAAACCGATCCCCAGATTTGGCTTGCAAAGTCTCCAAGAGAAGAAAATTTCATCCGATCCGGCTGAAATTTGGTACATGATGTTGGTATATGGTCTCTAACAACCGTGCAAAAATTGGTCCATATCGGTCGTTAATTATATATAGCCACCATATAAACCGATCCCCAGATTTGGCTTGTGGAGCATCTAAGAGAAGCATATTTCATCCGATCCGGCTGAAATTTGGTACATGGTGTTTGTATATGGTCTCTAACAATAGTGCAAAAATTGGTCCACATCGGTCCATAATTATATATAGCCCCCATATAAACCGATCCCCAGATTTGGCTTGCGGAGCCTCAAAGAGAAGCAAATTTCATCCGATCCGGCTGAAATTTGGTACATGATGTTGGTATATGGTCTCTCACCACCATATAAACCGATCCCCAGATTTGGCTTGCGAAGTCTCCAAGAGAAGCAAATTTTATCTGATCCGCCTGAAATTTGGCACATGATATTGGTATATGGTCTCTAACAACCTTGCAAAAATTGGTCCACATCGGTTCATAATTATATATAGCCCCCATATAAACCGATCCCCAGATTTCGCTTGCGAAGTCTCCAAGAGAAGCAAATTTCATCCAATTCGGTTGTAATTTGGAACATGGTGTTAGTATATGATCTTTAACAACCGTGCCAGAATTGGTCCATATCAGTCCATATTATATATAGCCCCCATATAAAACGTTCTCCAGATTTGACCTCCGGAGCCTCTTGGAGGAGCAAAATTCATCCGATCCGGTTCAAATTAGGAACGTGGTGTTAGTATATGGTCGCTTACAACCATACCAAAATTGGTCCAATCACACAAAAAATGGTCCATATCGGTTCATAATCATGGTTGCCACTAGATCCAAAAATAATCTACCAAAATTTTATTTCTAGATAAAATTTTGTTAAATTTTTATTAAAATTTTCATCATTGTCAAAATTTTATTTCTATAGAAAATTTTGTCAAAATTGTATTTCTATAGAAAATTTTGTTCAAATTTTATTCGGTTCATAATCATGGTTGCCACTCGAGCCAAAAATAATCTACCAAGATTTTATTTCTATAGAAAATTTTGTCAAAAGTTTATTTCTATAGAAAATTTTGTTAAAATTTTAATTTCCGTAGAAATTTTTGTCAAAATTTTCTTTCTATAGCAAATTTTGTCAAAAATTTTATTTCTATAGATAATTTTGTTAAAATTTTATTTCTGTAGAAATTTTGGTAAAATTTTATGTCTACTTTGTCAAACTGTATTATATACGTATTGGATCTATCTTTTTTGATTTAATATATACCACCTATGAACTTACATACAATTTCGAAGATGGTGTTAGGAGGTTTTAAGATACCTTGCCATCGGCAAGCGTTACCGCAACTTAAGTAATTCGATTGTGGATGGCAGTGTTTAGAAGAAGTTCCTACGCAATCCATGGTGGAGGGTATATAAGCTTCGGCCTGGACGAGCTTATGGCCGTATATACTTGTTTTTTTTTTTTTTTTTAATTGAGAGGTTAATGTTTTTCGACACCTAGAGAAGAGGCAAAGGTGCTTCGGCAATTGATTTGAACGCTTGCAAAAGTGTACGGATGTTAATTGGAGTATTTTGAAAAAAAAAAAAAAAAAAAAAATTAAATAAAATAAAGCGATTTTTAATTATTAATATTTTTGTTTGTGTTCTCTTACGCCGGGCATATATGGTAACAAATCTCATATTTTACCCCAAGCTCCAGAAGTTTGACTCCGATTTCCTCCAAAATTTTGACTAATTTATTTCCCCGATTGTATAAAAATTTTTCAATGTTGCAGGAATTTTCGCCTTTGGACCATAGTATTTTTTGGGAATCTTTGGGAACAAATGCGGCTTTCATAGCAATAAAGTGCTGTTGTCAAAAACGAGCACTGTATAGTTACAATCGTATAACTAGATTTTCCTATGGGAATATATGTGTAATTGGATTGTCGTTTGTCGTGGTTGTCGAATTGTTTTTTCATCACTTTTTTTAAACGATATTATTTTTCTGTCAAAATAATAAAAAAACACCCAATGGCCAGTGTTTTACAAATTTTTCTGTTATGACATTGTGCTTATATATTCACTACATTTTAGTTGGATTAAAAATTTCCAATTCGATTTTAAAATTGAGCACCATTTCATTGATCTTTATGTAAATTTGCTATTTGAACTACCAAGCACCTTATATATTGTAATAATAAATTAAACCTTCGATAAATGTTACTTTTAAGGATAAAATCCTTCTTAAGATTTATGTTTAATGAGCAAATATAAATTACCACCATAAAAAAAATCTACCCTCAGGTATCCTTCACATTTCACTTCAATTTCGTATTTTATATTTATACGAAATGCAAACGCTATGATATGAATAATGATTTTAAAAAGGACATTTTCTTCTTCTTTTTTTTTTGTTAAATATTTACCTGTAATATTTCATTGCATACAAAGAGGCGCAAACGGGCAGACCAATCGAGATATGTTTCCAAATTACATGTCTTTTTGGGATCTTGTGCACCAGGTGGTCCACCAGACGATGAAGGCTGGTCCCATTTTTTCTGCTCCATGACCAATGTGAAGATAAAGAATGTGTAATCAGAAAAGAAAGAGAAACAAAACAAAAGAAGAAAGAATACAAGATTTATTTAATATGATTTTAATGAGAAGTTCTTTTGATCTGCAAATGTATCTCAAAGGTATAAGGAAGAACTGTATGCAAAAGCACACACACACACACACATACACATATGTATATAAAACATCTTCATATTCGAATGAATTAAAATAAATTTTGGCATTAAAAGTATGGAACCTCGTTCCTTTGTAGAATAAAGTGGGACGAAATAAAAGGAATACAACATTACCAGAAAATTTGTCCTAAATACAAATGGGACTGAAGCCTACAATAAAATAGTAAATCATAGGTTCTGTTGCAAAAATATAAAAATTTCTTCTAATTAAAATACAAATGCAAGTATTGTTTAGCATGGAAGACTCATTTCTCAGATTGAAACCCTTTTTATACCCACCACCATAGAATGGTGACGGGGGTATAATAAGTTTGTCATTCCGTTTGTAACGCATCGAAATATCGATTTCCGACTATATAAAGTATATATATTCTTGATCAGGGAGAAATTCTAAGACGATATAACGATGTCCGTCTGTCCGTCTGTCTGTCTGTCTGTCTGTCTGTCTGTTGTAATCACGCTACAGTCTTCAAAAATGAAGCAATCGTGCTGAAATTTTGCACAAACTCGTCTTTTGTCTGCAGGCAGGTCAAGTTCGAAAATGGGCTGTATCGGTCCAGGTTTTGATATAGTCCCCATATAAACCGACCTCCCGATTTGGGGTCTTGGGCTTATAGAAACCGTAGTTTTTATCCAATTTGCCTGAAATTTGAAATCTGGAGGTATTTTGTGACCGTAAAGAGGTGTGCCAAAAATGGTGAGTATCGGTCCACGTTTTGGCATAGCCCCCATATAGACCGATCTCCCGATTTTACTTCTTGGGCTTATAGAAACCGCAGTTTTTATTCAATTTACCTGAAATTGGAAATCTAGAGGTATTGTAGGGCCACAAATACGTGTGCCAAAAATTGTGAGTATTGGTCCATATTTTGGTATAGCCCCATATAGACCCATCTCCCGATTTTACTTCTTTGGCTTATAGAAATCGCAGTTTTTATTCAATTTACCGGAAATTGGAAATCTAGAGGTATTGTAGGACCACAAATACGTGTGCCAAAAATTGTGAGTATCGGTCCATATTTTGGTATAGCCCCCATAAAGACCCCTCTCCCGATTTTTCTTCTATGGCTTATAGAAATCGCATTTTTTATTCAATTTACCGGAAATTGGAAATCTAGAGGTATTGTAGGACCACAAATACGTGTGCCAAAAATTGTGAGTATCGGTCCATGTTTTGGTATGTTCCCCATATAAAACGACCTCCCGATTGGGGTCTTGGGCTTATAGAAACCTTATTTTTTATCCAATTTGTCTGAAATTGGAAATCTAGAGGTATTTTAGGACCATAAAGAAGTGTGCCGAAAATGGTGAGGATCGGTCCATATTTTGGTATAGCCCCCATATAGACCGATTTCCCGATTTTACTTCTTGGGCTTCTAGAATCCGAAGTTTTTATCCTATTTGCCTGAAATTGGAAATCTAGAGGTATTTTCGGGTCATAAAGAGGTGTGCCGAAAACGGTGAGTATCGGTCCATATTTTAGTATAGCCCACATAAGAACGATCTCCCGATTTAACTCCTTGGGTTTCTAGAAACCGTAGTTTTTATCTGATTTGCCTGAAATTGTAAATATTCTGGTATTTTAGGCTCACAAAAACGTGTATCGGATTAGGTTTTTATAGGTCCATTTGGTAATGCCTCCATATAGACCGACTTCACTTCTTGAGGGTGTAGAAGGCGCACTGATGATGAAAATTGCTTGAAACTCAATGTAAAATTTCCAGATTTTACTTCTACAGATTTAAGATTTCAAATCAAGACGTTATTTTATAATTTTCTTGCACACTTACAAGAGATGTTAATGATTCCTCTAAAACTCAAACAAAAATGGTTCTTATAAATCTAGAATCTGATATAGTCCTCATGGATGAAATCTTTAAATTTATCTTCGGGAAGTGTCCTCAAGTCCTCAAGCCCTCCTGAAATTTCAAAGGAAACCCAAATATTTGGTTCATGGTGGTGGGTATTTAAGATTCGGCCCGGCCGAACTTACTGCTGTATATACTTGTTTCTTGATCAAAAGTCGATAAACCTAAGGCGTTTTGTCTTTTTATATCATCACTTAAACCACCCTTAGTGAATTAGTAAACGTAAGCATTGGTGGGGTATCATTGACATACCCAGCAAAAAAAGAGCTTTCAAAGAAGTAGTTTGGATCCCAAATTTGTGATCCGGAAGTAGTGCAAACTTGGATCATCTCCAATTAATTTTACGCGGAATTGAGAAGTTGTAACTGGGAAGTTCATTTGGATGAAGAAATTAAAAAAAGCAAAAACAAAATTTCTCCAATTTCACTTTTTATTTTTATCAGGACACTTTTATTTTCTTATTATCTAATCTTTACAAATTGAAAAACTTCTTCGCTTCCACCGGGGGTTGAACATGTTTCTGTTGGCACCACAACCGAACGCTTTAGCACACTCAGCCACAAACGTTATTGAAAACGATGCATCAAAACGTATGTTCCAATTTTCGTAATTTGCAAAACCTTCACAAAAAAAACTTCCACAGAAGTGAAAAAGTCAAACGGCACAGGTTCAAATCCCAGCGGGGATGAATCGTTTTATTATACCCTCGACAATAGGATGGGGGTATATTAACTTTTTCATTCCGTTTGTAACACATCGAAATATTGCTCTAAGACCGCATAAAGTATATATACTCTGGGTCGTGGTGTAATTCTGAGTCGATCCGAGCATGATCGTCCGTCCGTCTGTTGAAATAACGCTAACTTCCGAACGAAACAAGCTATCGACTTGAAACTAGGCACAAGTCGTTGTTATTGATGTAGGTCGGATGGTATTGCAAATGAGCCATATCGGTCCTCTTTTACCTATAGTCCCCATATAAACGGACCCCCCAGATTTGATTTGCGTATCTTCTAAGAGAAGCAAATTTCATCCGATTCGGCTGAAATTTGGTACATGGTGTAAGTATATGGTATCTAACAACCATGCAAAAATTGGTCCACATCGGTCCATAATTATATATAGCCCCCATATAAACCGATCCCCCGATTTGGCTTGCGGAGCCTCTAAGAGAAGCAAATTTCATCCGATCCGGTTGAAATTTGGTACATGATGTCAACATATGATCTCTAGCAACTGTGCAAAAATTTGTCCATATCGGTCAATAATTATATATAGCCCCCATACAAACCGATCCCTTGATTTGGCTTGCGGAGCCTCTAAGGGAAGCAAATTTCATGCGATCCGGCTGAAATTTGGTACATTGTGTTAGTATATGGTCTCTAATAAGCATGCACAAATTGGTCCACATCGGTTCATAATTATATATATCCCCCAAATAAACCGATCACCAGATTTGGCTTGCGGAGCCTCTAAGAGAAGCAAATTTCATCCGATCCGGTTGAAATTTGGTACATGATGTCAACATATGATCTCTAGCAACTATGCAAAAATTTGTCCACATCGGTCAATAATTATATATAGCCCCCATATAAACCGATCCCTTGATTTGGCTTGCGGAGCCTCTAAGGGAAGCAAATTTCATCCGATCCGGCTGAAATTTGGTACATTGTATTAGTATATGGTCTCTAACAACCATGCAAAAATTGGTCCACATCGGTCCATAATTATATATAGCCCCCATATAAACCGATCCCCCGATTTGGCTTGCGGAGCCTCTAAGAGAAGCAAATTTCATCCGATCCGGTTGAAATTTGGTACATGATGTCAACATATGATCTCTAGCAACTATGCAAAAATTTGTCCACATCGGTCAATAATTATATATAGTCCTCATATAAACCGATCCCCAGATTTGACCTCCGGAGCCTCATGGAATAGCAAAATTCATCCGATTCGGTTGAAATTTGGTACGTGGTGTTAATATATAGCCTCAAACACCCATGCAAAAATTGGTCGAAATCGGTCCATAATTATGTATATCCCCATATAAACCGATCCCCAGATTTGACCTCCGGAGCCCCTTGTAAGAGCAAAATTCATCCGATCTGATTGAAATTTAGTACGTGGTGTTAGTATATGGTCTCTAACAACCATGCAGGTCCATATCAGTCCATAAATATATATAACTCCCATATAAACCGATCCCGAGATTTGGTTTTGGAGCCTCTTGGAGGAGCAAATTTCATCCGAGTCAGTTGAAATTTGGTACATTGTGCTAGTATATGGCCGTTAACAACCATGCCTAACTAGGTCCATATCGGTCTATAGTTATATATAGCACTCAGATAAATCGACCCCCAATCACACAAAAAATGGTCCATATCAAGTTCATAATTGTATATAGCATCCATATAAAGCGACCACGATATTACAATTCTGGCTATCTAGACTTACATTTTTTGTCTAATATATACCACATATGGACTAAGTTACAATTTATAAGACGATTTTAAGTAGTTTTAAGATACCTTACCATCGTAATTCGATTGTGGATGATAGTCTTTCGTTGAAGTTTCTACGCAATCCATGGTGGATGGAGAACTTACGGCCATATATACTTGTTTTTTTTTTTTTTTTTTTTTGTGAGGGATATATTCCTCGTGCTAAATTTTGCAATCACATATCGACCCATTTTAGTCTACATGTAAGCAAATATATATTTTCTACCTTGAGTACTGGGCATAATTAAAACATTCTATTTGCATTCTTTAGTGATTCACACCTGAAAGTCTCAATCATATAGATGTCCTAGAGATTTTCTTCATATTTCTCGTTTTATGCAGTACCCAATGAAAATGAATTCACATTTACAGTCATTAATTTCACATACTATGCTAGAATTGAGAAAACAAGGAACCATAAAATTAATTTTAAAGTACATTTGCCATTCATAAGATTTACATTAAATTTGCCTTTAGATTTTTCCTCTTGCACCACTAAAAAGAGCGAAGAGGCATTTAGTGTATGCATTTGCATAAAAATTAAGTTCATTTAAATTGGATATTATTCTCTTTAAGATTCTTTTGCACTTAATGGCAATAGGTACTGGGGGTAATTATATTCACTTTTATACCGCATACGAAATTAGTTGTGGTCTAGGCAGAGAAGTGTGAGAACGCTTCTCCTCCATTGTCTTGCTTAATAGGAGTAATTGAACGATGAGGAAGTTAGAAATGCTTGATGTTGAATATGATACAAGAAAGAGAATAATAATATTAAACAAACTTCTTTGTCGTTAAAAAAAATTTCTTTGGGGATCTTTCCTTTCCTCGTCATATTTTAATGTTGAGCTTATATACCAGCTTGTCAATGCGCAACAAAGCCTCAAACAATTTTGAAAAAAAAAAACAAGTATATACAGCAGAAAGTTCGGTCCGGACGAATCTTAAATACCCTTCACCATGAATCAAATGTAATAGTTTTCTTTGAGAACTCTTCGTCGTAGCGGGTTACCTGAAAATATATAGACTTTCAGGGGGTTCAAAGACAGATATTCTCTTAAGCAAATCACTTCAACCAGTACGCTTTCCGAAGATAAATTTAAAGGTTCTACCTATGGAGACAAGATAAGATTCTGGATTTTTTTTTGAGTTTTAGAGGAATCATAAACTTCTCGTTTCAGACAATTCTCATGAGCAACACGCTTCAAGATGTGGAATCGGTCAATGTGGAGGCCTTACCAAATGGATAAAATGGATAAAAACCAAATACGATATAGGTTTTTTGTGTGTCTAAAATAACAGTTTATTTGAAATTTAAGGCAAATGCGATAAAAACTACAGCCCAAGGAATTAAATCAGGAGATCGGTCTAAAAACATGGCTACACACCATATTCAGCACAATTAATTAAAGAGCTAATTGGGCTATAACAAAATCTGTACCCATATACAATATATTCAGCACACCTAATTATGGTTCTCATTAACTTCTAGATTTCCATTTTCACGCAAATTGGATAACAACTACGGTATCTAGAAGCCAAATAAGTAAAATCGGGTGATCGGTCTATAGGGTGGCAGTTGTGACACCTGCTAAAAAGATCTACTAAAAATATGAAGAAAATTACCAACCAAACAACCCTTATTTTGTCAAACTTGTATTTATATAGTCAAACTTTTATTACTGCAAAAAAATTGTCAATCTTGTATTACTACAAAAAATTTGTCAAACTTTTATTTCTATAGAAAATTTTGTCAAAATTTTATTTCTATAGAAAATTGTGTCTAAATTTTATTTCTATAAAAATGTTGTTAAAATTTTATTTCTACAGAACATTTTATCAAAATAGTATTTTATGTATAATTTTGTCTAGATTTTATTTCTATAGAAAATTGTGTACAAATTTTATTTCTAAGAAGATTTTGTCGAAATTTTATTTCTATAGAAAATTTTGTCAAAATTGTATTTCTATACAAAATTTTGTCAAAATTTTATTTCTATAGAAAATTTTGTCAAAACACCATTTTTTACAAAATTTTCTTCAGATTTTATTTCTATGGAAAATTTTGTCAAAATTGTATTTCTATACAAAATTTTGTCAATATTTTATTTTTATAGAAAATTTTGTCAAAATTTTATTTCTAAGAAGAATTTATCCAAATTTTATTACTACAAAAAATTTTGTCAAAATTTTATTTCTATAGAAAATTTTGTTAAAATTTTACTTCCATAGAAAATTTTGTCAAAACCTTATTTTTTTATACAAAATTTTGTCCAGATTTTATTTCTATAGCAAATTTTGTCAAAATTTTATTTCTAAGAAGATTTTGTCGAAATGTCATTTCTACAGAAAATTTTGACAAAATTGTATTTCTATACAAAATTTTGTCAAAATTTTATCTCTATAGAAAATTTTGTCACAACCTAATTTTTATATAAAATTTTTTCAAAATTTTGTCCAAATTTTATTTCTATAGAAAATTTTGTTAAAACCCTATTTTTTTTACAAAATTTTGTCCAGATTTTATTTCTGTAGAAAATTTTGTCAAAATTGTATTTCTATACAAAATTTTGCCGAAATTTTATTTCTATAGAAAATTTTGTCAAAATTTTATTTCTAAGAAGATTTTGTCGAAATTTTATTTCTACAGAAAATTTTGTCAAAATTTTATTTCTATAGAAAATTTTGTCAAAACCCTATTTTTATACAAAATTTTGTCCAGATTTTATTTCTATAGAAAATTTTGTCAAAATTGTATTTCTATACAAAATTTTGTCAAAATTTTATTTCTATAGAAAATTTTGTCAAAATTTTATTTCTAGGAAGATTTTGTCAAAATTTTATTTCTAAGAAAATTTTGTCAAAATTTTATTTCTAAGAAGATTTTGCTGAAATTTTATTTCTAAAAAGTTTTTGTCGAAATTTTATTTCTTCAGAAAATTTTATCAAAATTGAATTTCTATACAAAATTTTGTCAAAATTTTATTTCAATAGGAAATTTTGTCAAAACTTTATTTTTATAATTTTTTTTTTCAAAACTTTGTCCAGATTTTATTTCTATAGAAAATTTTGTCAAAATTTTATTTCTAAAAA
The DNA here is from genome assembly GCF_050003625.1 of Haematobia irritans. Lineage (NCBI taxonomy): Eukaryota > Metazoa > Arthropoda > Insecta > Diptera > Muscidae > Haematobia > Haematobia irritans. Next base: position 150,618,671 of record NC_134398.1, on the reverse strand, counting down.
GATTTTGCCCAAATTTTTTTCTTCTATAGAAAATTTTGTCAAAATTTTATTTCTAAGAAGACTTTGTCGAAATTTTATTTCTACAGAAAATTTTGTCAAACTTGTATTTCTATACAAAATTTTGTCAAAATTTTATTTCTATAGAAAATTTTGTCAAAACACCATTTTTTACAAAATTTTGTTCAGATTTTATTTCTATAAGAAATTTTGTCAAAATTGTATTTCTATACTAAATTTTGTCAATATTTTATTTTTATAGAAAATTTTGTCAAAATTTTATTTCTATAGAAAATTTTGTTAAAATTTTATTTCCATAGAAAACTTTGTCAAAACCTTATTTTTATACAAAATTTTGTCCAGATTTGATTTCTATAGAAAATTTTGTCAAAATTTTATTTCTAAGAAGATTTTGTCGAAATGTTATTTCTACAGAAAATTTTGACAAAATTGTATTTCTGTACAAAATATATATAGAAAATTTTGTCAAAACCTAATTTTTATATAAATTTTTTTCAAAATTTTGTCCAGATTTTATTTCTTAGAAAATTTTATTAAAACCCCATTTTTTTACAAAATTTTGTCCAGATTTTATTTCTATAGAAAATTTTGTTAAAATTGTATTTCTATACAAAATTTTGCCGAAATTTTATTTCTATAGAAAATTTTGTCAAAATTTTATTTCTAAGAAGATTTTGTCGAAATTTTATTTCTACAGAAAATTTTGTCAAAATTTTATTTTTATAGAAAATTTTGTCAAAACCCTATTTTTATACAAAATTTTGTCCAGATTTTATTTCTATAGAAAATTTTGTCAACATTTTATTTCTAAGAAGACTTTGTCGAAATTTTATTTCTATAGAAAATTTTGTCAAAATTGTATTTCTATACAAAATTTTGTCAAAATTTTATTTCTAATTATACAATTATTTTTCGAGCTTTTATGGACAGATATAGATTAAGGAACATGGTTAATAGAGCCATTGAAAAGAAAACGCCAGATACCAATCTATACACGCCTGGACTGTACATGTTTCGGTTCGGGCGAATGAACCTTTCCACAGCCTTTAGTATAGTCTGGCTGGGAGAGATAACTCAATTTTGGGCCCTTTATGCTAACTCCTTATGGAGAAAACATTTGGGAAATTTCCTCTTACAAATTGAATCATCTTTTCTCCCACTGTACATCATCTTTTCATATAACTTACAAGTCCCTTAATTTTATTTTTATTTCGTTTTGTTACATAGTAATGCAACAACACGAAATTTATTTTTAGAAAGCTAATTTGTTAGAATTCACCTAAGTGGTGAACAGTCGAACAATGCTTGTTGTTTCTACAGTCAACTACAACATATGACAATTAACAGAAACTGGTTTCCAGGATACAACAACAATTCTAACGCGTACATTAGTCGTGTTTTTCCTAGTTTTACGACGGGCTCATCGTTGCTTATTATTTTTCATGTTAGCCTGATAATGAAACAGGCAATTGACGTCCAAATGCATTATATCTAATTATACAATTATTTTTCGAGCTTTTATGGACAGATATAGATTAAGGAACATGGTTAATAGAGCCTGTCCATAAAAGCTCGAAAAATAATTGTATAATTAGATATAATGCATTTGGACGTCAATTGCCTGTTTCATTATCAGGCTAACATGAAAAATAATAAGCAACGATGAGCCCGTCGTAAAACTAGGAAAAACACGACTAATGTACGCGTTAGAATTGTTGTTGTATCCTGGAAACCAGTTTCTGTTAATTGTCATATGTTGTAGTTGACTGTAGAAACAACAAGCATTGTTCGACTGTTCACCACTTAGGTGAATTCTAACAAATTAGCTTTCTAAAAATAAATTTCGTGTTGTTGCATTACTATGTAACAAAACGAAATAAAAATAAGATTAAGGGACTTGTAAGTTATATGAAAAGATGATGTACAGTGGGAGAAAAGATGATTCAATTTGTAAGAGGAAATTTCCCAAATGTTTTCTCCATAAGGAGTTAGCATAAAGGGCCCAAAATTGAGTTATCTCTCCCAGCCAGACTATACTAAAGGCTGTGGAAAGGTTCATTCGCCCGAACCGAAACATGTACAGTCCAGGCGTGTATAGATTGGTATCTGGCGTTTTCTTTTCAATGGCTCTATTAACCATGTTCCTTAATCTATATCTGTCCATAAAAGCTCGAAAAATAATTGTATAATTAGATATAATGCATTTGGACGTCAATTGCCTGTTTCATTATCAGGCTAACATGAAAAATAATAAGCAACGATGAGCCCGTCGTAAAACTAGGAAAAACACGACTAATGTACGCGTTAGAATTGTTGTTGTATCCTGGAAACCAGTTTCTGTTAATTGTCATATGTTGTAGTTGACTGTAGAAACAACAAGCATTGTTCGACTGTTCACCACTTAGGTGAATTCTAACAAATTAGCTTTCTAAAAATAAATTTCGTGTTGTTGCATTACTATGTAACAAAACGAAATAAAAATAAGATTAAGGGACTTGTAAGTTATATGAAAAGATGATGTACAGTGGGAGAAAAGATGATTCAATTTGTAAGAGGAAATTTCCCAAATGTTTTCTCCATAAGGAGTTAGCATAAAGGGCCCAAAATTGAGTTATCTCTCCCAGCCAGACTATACTAAAGGCTGTGGAAAGGTTCATTCGCCCGAACCGAAACATGTACAGTCCAGGCGTGTATAGATTGGTATCTGGCGTTTTCTTTTCAATGGCTCTATTAACCATGTTCCTTAATCTATATCTGTCCATAAAAGCTCGAAAAATAATTGTATAATTAGATATAATGCATTTGGACGTCAATTGCCTGTTTCATTATCAGGCTAACATGAAAAATAATAAGCAACGATGAGCCCGTCGTAAAACTAGGAAAAACACGACTAATGTACGCGTTAGAATTGTTGTTGTATCCTGGAAACCAGTTTCTGTTAATTGTCATATGTTGTAGTTGACTGTAGAAACAACAAGCATTGTTCGACTGTTCACCACTTAGGTGAATTCTAACAAATTAGCTTTCTAAAAATAAATTTCGTGTTGTTGCATTACTATGTAACAAAACGAAATAAAAATAAGATTAAGGGACTTGTAAGTTATATGAAAAGATGATGTACAGTGGGAGAAAAGATGATTCAATTTGTAAGAGGAAATTTCCCAAATGTTTTCTCCATAAGGAGTTAGCATAAAGGGCCCAAAATTGAGTTATCTCTCCCAGCCAGACTATACTAAAGGCTGTGGAAAGGTTCATTCGCCCGAACCGAAACATGTACAGTCCAGGCGTGTATAGATTGGTATCTGGCGTTTTCTTTTCAATGGCTCTATTAACCATGTTCCTTAATCTATATCTGTCCATAAAAGCTCGAAAAATAATTGTATAATTAGATATAATGCATTTGGACGTCAATTGCCTGTTTCATTATCAGGCTAACATGAAAAATAAAAATTTTATTTCTATAGAAAATTTTGTCAAAATTTTTTTTTCTAAGAAGATATTGTCGAAATTTTATTTCTACAGAAAATGTTGTGAAAAATTTATTTCTATAGAAAATTTTATCGAAATTGTATTTCAATACAAAATTTTGTCAAAATTTTATTTCTATAAAAAATTTTGTCAAAAAAATTATTTCTATAGAAAATGTTCTAAAAAATTTGTTTCTATAGAAAATGTTGTCAAAATTTTATTTCTATTGAAAATTTCTTAAGTAGTTGGCGAGGAATAATTTGAAAAATCTACCAATCTATCAAACAGTAAACAAATCTAGCATTTTTGGTAGAATTCTACCAATTGTGGTAGAATTCAACCGTGAGGGCTATACCAAATCATGGACCATTGCACACCTGGTCCTAAAAAAACCTTTAGACTTCCAATACCTGTACCAATACACAATATATTTGGCACACCTATTTCTGGTCTTAATGGCAAATTCGATTAAAAAAAAAAAACTATCGTTTTCAGAAGCCCAAGAAGTAAATTCGGGAAATCGGTCTATATGGGCCCAATACCAAAACATCGACCGATAGACACCATTTTCGGCAACCTGTTTGTGGTCATAAAATACATCTAGATTTCTAGTTTGAGGCAAATTGGATAAAAACTACGATTTCTAGTAGACCTAAACGGTCTAAAAACATGGCTACACACCATATTCAGCACAATTAATTAAAGAGCTAATTGGGCTATAACAAAATCTGTACCCATATACAATATATTCAGCACACCTAATTATGGTTCTCATTAACTTCTAGATTTCCATTTTCACGCAAATTGGATAACAACTACGGTATCTAGAAGCCAAATAAGTAAAATCGGGTGATCGGTCTATAGGGTGGCAGTTGTGACACCTGCTAAAAAGATCTACTAAAAATATGAAGAAAATTACCAACCAAACAACCCTTATTTTGTCAAACTTGTATTTATATAGTCAAACTTTTATTACTGCAAAAAAATTGTCAATCTTGTATTACTACAAAAAATTTGTCAAACTTTTATTTCTATAGAAAATTTTGTCAAAATTTTATTTCTATAGAAAATTGTGTCTAAATTTTATTTCTATAAAAATGTTGTTAAAATTTTATTTCTACAGAACATTTTATCAAAATAGTATTTTATGTATAATTTTGTCTAGATTTTATTTCTATAGAAAATTGTGTACAAATTTTATTTCTAAGAAGATTTTGTCGAAATTTTATTTCTATAGAAAATTTTGTCAAAATTGTATTTCTATACAAAATTTTGTCAAAATTTTATTTCTATAGAAAATTTTGTCAAAACACCATTTTTTACAAAATTTTCTTCAGATTTTATTTCTATGGAAAATTTTGTCAAAATTGTATTTCTATACAAAATTTTGTCAATATTTTATTTTTATAGAAAATTTTGTCAAAATTTTATTTCTAAGAAGAATTTATCCAAATTTTATTACTACAAAAAATTTTGTCAAAATTTTATTTCTATAGAAAATTTTGTTAAAATTTTACTTCCATAGAAAATTTTGTCAAAACCTTATTTTTTTTATACAAAATTTTGTCCAGATTTTATTTCTATAGCAAATTTTGTCAAAATTTTATTTCTAAGAAGATTTTGTCGAAATGTCATTTCTACAGAAAATTTTGACAAAATTGTATTTCTATACAAAATTTTGTCAAAATTTTATCTCTATAGAAAATTTTGTCACAACCTAATTTTTATATAAAATTTTTTCAAAATTTTGTCCAAATTTTATTTCTATAGAAAATTTTGTTAAAACCCTATTTTTTTTACAAAATTTTGTCCAGATTTTATTTCTGTAGAAAATTTTGTCAAAATTGTATTTCTATACAAAATTTTGCCGAAATTTTATTTCTATAGAAAATTTTGTCAAAATTTTATTTCTAAGAAGATTTTGTCGAAATTTTATTTCTACAGAAAATTTTGTCAAAATTTTATTTCTATAGAAAATTTTGTCAAAACCCTATTTTTATACAAAATTTTGTCCAGATTTTATTTCTATAGAAAATTTTGTCAAAATTGTATTTCTATACAAAATTTTGTCAAAATTTTATTTCTATAGAAAATTTTGTCAAAATTTTATTTCTAGGAAGATTTTGTCAAAATTTTATTTCTAAGAAAATTTTGTCAAAATTTTATTTCTAAGAATATTTTGCTGAAATTTTATTTCTAAAAAGTTTTTGTCGAAATTTTATTTCTTCAGAAAATTTTATCAAAATTGAATTTCTATACAAAATTTTGTCAAAATTTTATTTCAATAGGAAATTTTGTCAAAACTTTATTTTTATAATTTTTTTTTTCAAAACTTTGTCCAGATTTTATTTCTATAGAAAATTTTGTCAAAATTTTATTTCTAAAAAGATTTTGCCCAAATTTTTTTCTTCTATAGAAAATTTTGTCAAAATTTTATTTCTAAGAAGACTTTGTCGAAATTTTATTTCTACAGAAAATTTTGTCAAACTTGTATTTCTATACAAAATTTTGTCAAAATTTTATTTCTATAGAAAATTTTGTCAAAACACCATTTTTTACAAAATTTTGTTCAGATTTTATTTCTATAAGAAATTTTGTCAAAATTGTATTTCTATACTAAATTTTGTCAATATTTTATTTTTATAGAAAATTTTGTCAAAATTTTATTTCTATAGAAAATTTTGTTAAAATTTTATTTCCATAGAAAACTTTGTCAAAACCTTATTTTTATACAAAATTTTGTCCAGATTTGATTTCTATAGAAAATTTTGTCAAAATTTTATTTCTAAGAAGATTTTGTCGAAATGTTATTTCTACAGAAAATTTTGACAAAATTGTATTTCTGTACAAAATATATATAGAAAATTTTGTCAAAACCTAATTTTTATATAAAATTTTTTCAAAATTTTGTCCAGATTTTATTTCTTAGAAAATTTTATTAAAACCCCATTTTTTTACAAAATTTTGTCCAGATTTTATTTCTATAGAAAATTTTGTTAAAATTGTATTTCTATACAAAATTTTGCCGAAATTTTATTTCTATAGAAAATTTTGTCAAAATTTTATTTCTAAGAAGATTTTGTCGAAATTTTATTTCTACAGAAAATTTTGTCAAAATTTTATTTTTATAGAAAATTTTGTCAAAACCCTATTTTTATACAAAATTTTGTCCAGATTTTATTTCTATAGAAAATTTTGTCAACATTTTATTTCTAAGAAGACTTTGTCGAAATTTTATTTCTATAGAAAATTTTGTCAAAATTGTATTTCTATACAAAATTTTGTCAAAATTTTATTTCTATAGAAAATTTTGTCAAAATTTTTTTTTCTAAGAAGATATTGTCGAAATTTTATTTCTACAGAAAATGTTGTGAAAAATTTATTTCTATAGAAAATTTTATCGAAATTGTATTTCAATACAAAATTTTGTCAAAATTTTATTTCTATAAAAAATTTTGTCAAAAAAATTATTTCTATAGAAAATGTTCTAAAAAATTTGTTTCTATAGAAAATGTTGTCAAAATTTTATTTCTATTGAAAATTTCTTAAGTAGTTGGCGAGGAATAATTTGAAAAATCTACCAATCTATCAAACAGTAAACAAATCTAGCATTTTTGGTAGAATTCTACCAATTGTGGTAGAATTCAACCGTGAGGGCTATACCAAATCATGGACCATTGCACACCTGGTCCTAAAAAAACCTTTAGACTTCCAATACCTGTACCAATACACAATATATTTGGCACACCTATTTCTGGTCTTAATGGCAAATTCGATTAAAAAAAAAAAACTATCGTTTTCAGAAGCCCAAGAAGTAAATTCGGGAAATCGGTCTATATGGGCCCAATACCAAAACATCGACCGATAGACACCATTTTCGGCAACCTGTTTGTGGTCATAAAATACATCTAGATTTCTAGTTTGAGGCAAATTGGATAAAAACTACGATTTCTAGTAGACCAAGACCCCAAATCGGGAGGTCGGTTTATATGGGAACTATATCAAAACCCATATAGCCCCTCTTCTAACTTCGAATCTGTGCCAAATTGGAGGACGATAGCGCCATTATTGAAAATTGTTGCGTGATTACAACAGACAGACGGACATGGTTATATTGTCTTCGAACTCTGCTATAACAAGGAGGTCCCTTGTTATTAACATTTTGCTCTTCAAACATGTTTGAGGTGATCATATTCCTTCTCTGGCGGTATTACAAAAAGTATTTCATAATAAAAAAAATCTTACCTGTTTATCCAGCAGCACATTACTGCTACACTGTACAAATTCTTCGGGACCAATATGTTTGGCTAATTTCTTTTCGATGCGGCATAAAATTTGGGCATATTGTGTTGATGTAGGACAACTAAATAGCTTCGTATCAGACTGAAAATAAAAGCGAGATAAAACACATCCATATTAGTCACTTTAAAAAATTCCAATTGCGACAATTTGTTTTTTTTTTCACCAAAACTTACCATATCGGTAGCTGGTATACTTGTTGTTTGGCAAGCTCTTAATTCTTCTTCGTGGTTTTCCAAATCAGTCAAACGTTTTAACAAGGCACTCAATATTTCCGAAACTATGGCTTCTAAACGGGTATTGGAACATCTGCAAATGATTGTTGTATATTGTGAGCAATAGACATGCATGCATGGTTTAGTAAACAAATGTTCCAAGAAATGAGTGCTACTTTAATTCACCCATTTGTGCAATTTTGTGCTTATTTTTTAGTGTGTCAATCACTTACCTGGCAACGATATGTTTAACATGGCTCATCATGCGTTCATCGCGATAATCATAGGGAAACTTATTTGTCCATTCAGCTAATAATGCTACCAATGATTCTAGTGATTCACTATCAGGTACTGAAGATAGAAGTTTGCCCAACAATTCGTGCGGACGTAGATATAAGCGTGACGATAGTAAAAATGAAAATATAAATTCCTGTAATGAAATAAGTTAAACATTTTTGATAGATCAAAATCAATTATATTAGGGAGTTTAATAAGCTATAGGAAATGATATTAAAGTGAAGATGCAGTAAGTTGCATCTTAAATATCCACTACTATGGGTCACATATAATAATTTTCTTTGAGAAAATTTCGTTTTAACAGAGTACATGATCATATATTCAGATAGAAATGGTAAAACACAATCCCAAGTAGTTGAAAAGTAAGCTAACATTAAAATTTGCACAGATCCAGATTATATCAGATTCCAGATCCATACAAATTATTTTATTGAGTGTTGATGAAATTTAAAATGTCTCATATAAGAGTTCAAGAAAGTTGTATGATATGGCGCCTTTCATATGATTTAAGATTTAAAAACTGTAAATTTACATCCCAATACTCGAGTGCACACGAGAAAAAAATCGGGAAATTTTATATAGACCGATATATGTAGTCTTCGGCAACGTAACATAGTGATTCGGATTTCTCATTCCTTTGGTATATATGAACTAGTACCGGTCGTTTCATTGGAAAATAGTCTACTGAAACTTGATCATTCCGGAAAATTTTATCAAAATTTTATTTCTATAGAAATTTTTGTAAAAATTTTATTTGTATAGAAAATTTTGCCAACATTTTATTTCGGTAGACAATTTTGTCAAAATTTCACGCGTATAGAAAATTTTGTTAAAATTTTATTTCTATAGAAAATTTTGTCAAAGTTTCATATCTATAGAAAACTTTGTCAAAATTTTATTTCTATATAAAATTTTGCCAAAATTTCATTTCTATAGAAAATTTTGTTAAAATTTTATTTCTATCAAAAATTTTAATAAAACTTTATTTCTGTAGAAAACTTTGTCAAAATTTTATTTCTATCGAAAATCTTGTCAAAATTTTATTTTTAAAGAAAATTTTGTCAAAATTTTATTTCTATAGAAAATGTTGTCAACATTTTATCAATATCAATTTCTATAAAAAATTCCTTAAAATTTTATTGCTTTAGATTTGTTTTCAATCTGTAGAAAATTTTGTCAACATTTTATTTCTGTAGAAAATTTTGTCAAAATTTTATATCTAGAGAAAAATTTGTTAAAATTTTATTTATATAGAAAATTTTGTCAAAATTTCATTTCTATAGAAAAATTTTTAAATTTTTATTTCTATAGAAAATTTTGTCAACGTTTCATATCTACAGAAAACTTTGTCAAAATTTTATTTCTATATAAAATTTAGCCAAAATTTTATTTCTATAGAAAATTTTGTTAAAATTTTATTTCTATAGAAAATTTTGTTAAAATTTTATTTTCTATAGAAATTTGAGGTAAGATACGTCATATAGACCGATATATGCAGTCTTCGGCAAAATCGTTCAACGTAGTGATTCGGATTTCTCATTCCTTTGGTATATATAAACTAGTACTGGAGCTAGTACCGGTCGTTTCATTTGTAAATTGTTTTTTGAAACTTGACCATTCCGGAAAATTTTGTCAAAATTTTATTTCTATAGAAAATTTTGTCAACATTTTATTTCTATAGAAAATTTTGTCAAAATTTTTTTCATTGTTGTTGTTTTTTTGATTTCAGCTTAAAACCATACATTGACTAAACTACAAGTGTAGCTTAACCAACAGAGGAAAAGAATGTTTGTCAAATTTATAGACTGCAAGATGGTTGGATGGACGCACGTTTCGGAATTACCACATTACTCATCAGCATCCTCTACTTGCAGCAAAACTATCAAACAATTATCAGAATTAATTCAGGCAGTTCATTAAACCCAACAATAAACCACACTTGAACCCTCCGAAAAAAAGTTTTACATTGATAGCCGGCTTTTTTCGGAGGGTTCAAGTGTGGTTTATTGTTGGGTTTAATGAACTGCCTGAATTTATTCTGATAATTGTTTGATAGTTTTGTTGCAAGTAGAGGATGCTGATGAGGAATGTGGTAATTCCGAAACTGCCTGAATTTATTCAGATAATTGTTTGATAGTTTTGCTGAAAGTAGAGGATGCTGATGAGTAATGTGGTAATTCCGAAACGTGCGTCCATCCAACCATCCTGCAGTCTATAGGGCTTTGCCCGAATAAATTTGACAAACATTATTTTCCTCTGTTGGTTAAGCTACACTTGTAGTTTAGTCAATGTATGGTTTTAAGCTGAAATCAAAACAACAACAACATGTTATTTCTATAGAAATTTTTGTCAAAATTTTATTTCTATAGAAATTTTTGTCAAAATTTTATTTATATAGAAATTTTTGTCAAAATTTTATTTCTATAGAAAATTTTGCCAAAATTTTATTTCTATAGAAAATTTTGTCAAAATGTTATTTCTATACAAAATTTTATTTCTATACAAAATTTTGTCAAAATTTTATTTCTATACAAAATTTTGTCAAAATTTCATTTCTACAGAAAATTTTGTCAAATATTTATTTCTGTAGAAAATTTTGTCAAAATTTTATTTCTATTGAAAATGTTGTAAAAATTTTATTTCTGTAGAAAATTTTGTAAAAATTTTATTTCTGTAGAAAATTTTTGTCAAAATTTTATTTCTATAGAAATTTTTATCAAAATTTTATTCCTATAAAAATTTTTGTCAAAATTTTATTCCCATAGACAATTTTGACAAAGTTTTATTTCTATAAAATTTTTTGTCAACATTTTATTTCTAAAGAAATTTTTGTCAAAATTTTATTCCTATAGAAAACTTTGTCAAAATTTTATTCCTATAGAAAATTTTGTCAAATTTTTATTTCTGTAGAAAATTTTGTCGAAATTTTATTTCTATAGAACTTTTTGTTAAAATTTTATTTCTATAGAAAATGTTGTAAAAATTTTATTTCTGTAGAAAATTTTGTAAAAATTTTATTTCTGTAGAAAATTTTTGTCAAAATTTTATTTCTATAGAAATTTTTATCAAAATTTTATTCCTATAGAAATTTTTGTCAAAATTTTATTCCTATAGACAATTTTGACAAAGTTTTATTTTTATAAAATTTTTTGTCAAAATTTTATTTCTAAAGAAAATGTTGTCAAATTTTTATTCCTATAGAAAATTTTGTAAAATTTTTATTTCTATAGAAAATTTTGTCGAAATTTTATTTCTTTAGAACTTTTTGTTAAAATTGTATTTCTATAGAAAATTTTGTCAACATTTTATTTCTATAGAAAATTTTGTCAAAATTTTATTTCTATAAAAAACTTTGTCAAAATTATATTTCTATAGAACATGTTGTCAAAATTTTATTTCTATAGAAAATGTTGTCAAAATTTTATTTCTATTAAAAGTTTTGTCAAAATATTATCAATATCAATTTCTATAGAAAATTCCTTAAAATTTTATTGCTTTAGAAATTTTTTCAAATATTTATTTCTATAGAAAATTTTGTCAACATTGTATATCTAGAAAAAATTTTGTCAAAATTTTATTTATATAGAAAATTTTGTCAAAATTTCATTTCTATAGCAAAATTGTTAAAATTTTATTTCTAAAGAAAATTTTGTCAAAATTTTATTTCTATAGACAATTTGGTCAAAATTTTGTTTATATCGGAAATTTTGTCAAAATTTCATTTCTATAGAAAAATTTTTTAAAATTTTATTTCTATAGAAAGTTTCATATCTAGAGAAAACTTTGTAAACATTTTATTTCAATATAAAATTTTGCCAAAATTTCATTTCTATTTCTATAGAAATTTGAGGTAAGATACGCCATATAGACCGATATATGCAGTCTTCGGCAAAATCATTCAACGTAGTGATTCGGATTTCTCATTCCTTTGGTATATATGAACTAGTAATGGAGCTAGTACCGGTCGTTTCATTTGTAAATTGTTTATTGAAACTTGATCATTCCGGAATTCCGGAAAATTTTATCAAAATTTTATTTCTATAGAAAATTTTGTCAAAATTTCATTTCTATAGAAAATTTTGTCAAAATTTAATTTCTATAGAAATTGTTGTCAAAATTTTATTTCTATAGAAAATTTTATCAAAATTTTATTTCCATAGAAATTTTCTCAAAATTTTATTTCCATAAAAATTTTCTCAAAATTTTATTTGTATAGAAAATGTTGCCAATATTTTATTTCTACAGGAATTTTCTCAAAATTTTGTTTCTATAGAAAATTTTGTTAAAATTTTATTTCTATAAAAAATTTTTTAAAAATTTGTTTTTCTATAGAAAACTTTGTCTGTTTCTAAAGAAAATTGAAGTTCCTCTTAGTTGGAGAGGCATATTTTGGAAAATCTGCAACATCACGAAGCGTAGCATTTAAATCGATCTGCTTGGGAGAGTATCTGTCACCTAATCCAACTGAAATTCTCTATATTTCCAAGTAAGCCGCCATGGCGAAACATTTCCCAAGGGAAAGTATTATATTTGATTCATGGTGGGGTTGTACTGAACATTCGACCCGGCTAAACTTAAGGCCGTATATTACAAAATGACTAAAGCCTAAGACCTACAATGGCATAGCTTTATCCCTTGTAATTTACTTAAAAGTATAAATATGAAATAAATAAATAAATAAGGCCGTTTATACTTTTATCGGTATGACAGTGAAAGAAATTTTGTCTTCACAATATAGAATCGATTTTTCTACAATTTAGTTTAAGTCGATAAACTCTAGTTGCTAGTGCCCTTATAAATAAGTTTATTATTATTTGTTATATGTATAAGTTTTATTATTATTTGTAATTATAATAAATTAAGTAATAAATAAATCAACAATTTAGTGTGGAATCGACTCATTAATTCATCGTATTTCGGTCCTGTAATTGTTTAACACTCATACAGCTACAAAAGCAGAACAATTATGAGGGATGTGAGAGAAATTCATCATCTGTGGTACTGGACTGGATTTCCATTGGAGTAACAGATTGCTAATTGCTATTAACCTTTAATGAGAACATTCATTTAAAATTTTCGGATGAAGGATTTTTTTGGTGGAAACTAACTCAAATTAATAAAGCTAATTTCCCATTCATGATACTATCATTAAAGTTAATTGAATTGATAAAATGTCCATTGCCTTTAAATTTTACATATATCTCTGGTATTCTTTTCCACAATATTTGCCTGTCTCATCGGTTATTTGCATTTCACTCGATGCTCAGCATGATTGTGACACATTGGTATACTTCCCATGGTTAAAATGTCATTTTCACACTGCCACTCTTCTTCTTCTGCTAAAGCTTCCTAAAGCTTGTTTATTAACATAATACACCAAATTAATTATTAACACTATGTTTATGTCTCTGTGCCTGGGCGAAAATGAGAATATGTGTGTGAATGTGTTTGTGTTTGGCTGCCTGTGGCTAAGTGTATCCTTATTAGGCCATTGTCTTTTGTACGGCTTACCACTTGTGGTCATTAAGACCAAGATGAAGGTTATTTGGTCAACATTAAAATTAGTCCAACTTATTATAAAGACTATGGGGTCAAACTAGAAACGCCTCTTCGACACTACTTAATGTAATTTCATGTCGTTCATTTGCTACATGAGATCTTAAGGATAAAAGTGACCAGTGTTGTAGGTAAGGATATGTAAGACATTGTGCATTACAACAATGGGGTGTTTTTTTGTGGTATTAATTAGTAACACTTGTTCAATTTCTTTGGTTACTTTGCTTAAATGCTTCGCGTTTGAGATGGACATGTGAGAAAATTTTACTCACGTCCAAGGCTGAAAATTTCTAACACGGATATAACTCATAACCACAAATGGTATACTTAAAATAAAAATATGGTCGGTTCGAAAGATTTTATCTTTACACCTATGATTTTGGTGTTGATTACGAGTCAAAGAGGTGGAAGATTGAAGTAAGGATATTTCACAACACTATTTCAAATTTGAGTTCGACAAGCATACTTTTCTTCTGTTGGTTAAGCTACACTTGTAGTTTAGTCAATACATGGTTTTAAGCTGAGATCAAAAACAACAATAATGATTGAAGAGAAACCAACAATAAGAAACAAAACGAATGAAGATAGAGGAAGCACGCTCAAAAACAAACCCAGGCAACTACATTCAAATCGATGATTTGAGTTTGCAAAGGAAAAGAGATATGCTTGCAAATTTTTTTAGGCAGTAGCCGACTATCAAACCAATATCTCGGAAGGTTCAAGTGTAGTTCACTTTGGATTGAGTGAATTACCCGAATTTATTCTGATAATTGGTTGATAGTTTTGCTGCAAGTAGAGGATGCTGATGAGGAATGTAGTAATTCCGAAACAGCTGTACATCCAACCATCTTGCAGTCTATAGGGCTTTACCCAAATAAATTTGACAAGCATACTTTCCCTCTGTTGGTTAAGCTACACTTGTAGTTTAGTCAATGCATGGTTTTAAGCTGAGATCAAAAACAACAACAATAATAAAATTTTGATAAAATATTCTATAGAAATAAAATTTTGAAAAAATTTTCTATAAACATAAAATCTTGACAAAATTTTCCATAGAATTAAAATTTTGACAAAATTTTCTATAGAAATAAAATTTTGACAAAATTTTCTATAGAAATAAAATTTTGACAAAATTTTCTATAAAAATAAAATTTTGACAAAAATTTCTATAGAAATAAAATTTTGACAAAATTTTCTATAGAAATAAAATTTCGAAAAAATTTTCTATAAAAATAACATTTTGACAAAATTTTCTATAGAAATAAAATTTTGACAAAATTTTCTATAGAAATAAAATTTTGACAAAGTTTTCTATAGAAATAAAATTTTGACAAAATTTTCTATAGAAACAAAATTGTGACCAATTTTCTATAGAAACAAAATTTTGACAAAATTTTCTATAGAATTAAAATTTTGACAAAATTTTCTATAGAAATAAAATGTTGACAAAATTTTCTATAGAACTAAAATGTTGACAAAATTTTCTATAGAGATACAATTTTGAGAAAATTTTCTATAAAAATAAAATTTTGAGAAAATTTTCTGTAGAAATTAAATTTTGACAAAAATTTCTAAAGCAATGAAATTTTGACAAAATTTTCTATAGAAATACAATTTTGACAAAATTTTCTATAGAAATACAATTTTGACAAAATTTTCTGTAGAAATAAAATTTTGACAAAATAGAAATAAAATTTTTAAGAAATAAAATTTTGACAAAATTTTCTATAGAGGTCATAAAAGGTCAACGATAATCATCCGGAAATAAAAATTTTCTATAGAAATAAAATTTTTACAAAATTTTCTACAGAAATAAAATTGTGACAAAATAGAAATAAAATTTTGTAGAAATAAAATTTTGACAAAATTTTCTATAAAAAAAAATTTTTGACAAAATTTTATATAGAAATAAAATTTTCACAAAATTTTATATAGAAATAAAATTTTATTTTTTGTTTTGATCTCAGCTTTAAAACCGTTGTGTTGACTAAACTATAAGAGTAGCTTAACTAACAGAGGAAAATAATGTTTGTCAAATGTATTTGGGCAAAGCCCTATAGACTGCAGAATGATTGGATGGACGCACGTTTCGGAATTACCACATTCCTCATTAGCATCCTCTACTTGCAGCAAAACTATCAACCAATTATCAGAATAAATTCAGGCAGTTCACTAAACCCATGGTGAACCATATATATAGAAATAAAATTTTCACAAAATTTTATATTGA
This sequence comes from Haematobia irritans, assembly GCF_050003625.1. Classification (NCBI taxonomy): domain Eukaryota; kingdom Metazoa; phylum Arthropoda; class Insecta; order Diptera; family Muscidae; genus Haematobia; species Haematobia irritans. Next base: position 150,602,588 of record NC_134398.1, on the reverse strand, counting down.
AAAAAATTTGGACAAAATTTTCTATAGAAATAATATTTTGAAAAAAATTTCTATAGAAATAATATTTTGAAAAAAAAATTCAATAGAAATAAATTTGGTAAAAATCGGTTCCGATTTAGATATAGCTACTATCTATTTTACACCCGGTTTAGATTCATATGACAACAGAAACAAAAGTTCTTCTTCGAAAATTCTGAAATTTGGCACAGTGTACTCTTTTAATAGTTAAGTAGTGTTAGCAGAATTTGAGCAAAATCGGTGCAGATTTAAATAAATATGTGTGCTCGATGGGGCAATATATAATAAAATAATATGACCTTATTTTAGCACCAAAACTTAACGAGATTTTATGCCAATTGCATTGACATTTCATATAGAGTGTAAATATTACGTTCTCTTTAAATAAATCCCATACATATATTCTTCCAAATTTTGACCTCCTTCTTTTTAACCCTTTCACTACCGATGTCCTCTTAGAAGGACATTCGAAAAAGACACCAAATTCTATTTTCCCACATAATTTTGATTTATTTCTCGATGTTATTTTAAAGTAGAGGCTTTAATCTAATTAAGCTATAAATATTTTCCATACTGGTGAGCACGAAAATAGATTTTTATAAACCTTTTTAAACATTAAACGAAAAATACGAAAATTTGAGACAATTTTTCTACTGTATGTTTCTAGTAAATTGACATTTATACAAAAACAATGGCTGATACTCTTTCGGGTTCTTTTTATACCCTCCATCATAGGATGGGGGTGTATTAACTTTGTCATTCCGTTTGTAACACATCGAAATATTGCTCTAAGACCCCATAAAGTATATATATTCTGGGTCGTGGCGAAATTCTGAGTCGATCTAAGCATGTCCGTCCGTCCGTCCGTCCGTCCGTCCGTCTGTTGAAATCACGCTAACTTACGAACGAAACAAGCTATCGACTTGAAACTTGGCACAAGTAGTTGTTATCGATGTAGGTCGGATGGTATTGAAAATGGGCCATATCGGTCCACTTTTACGTATAGCCCCCATATAAAGGGACCCTCAGATTTGGCTTGTGGAGCCTCTAACAGAAGCATATTTCATCCGATCCGGCTGAAATTTGGTACATGGTGTTGGTATATGGTCTCTAACAACCATGCAAAAATTGGTCCACATCGGTTCATAATTATATATAGCCCCCATATAAACCGATCCCCATATTTGGCTTGCGGAGCCTAAACGAGAATCAAATTTCATCCGATCCGGCTGAAATTTGGTACATAGTGTTAGTATATGGTCTCTAACAATCATGCAGAAATTGGTCCACATCGGTCCATAATTATATATAGCCCCCATATAAACCGATCCCCAGATTTGGCTTGCGGAGCCTCAAAGAGAAGAAAATTTCATCCGATCCGGCTGAAATTTGGTACATGATGTTGGTATATGGTCTCTAACAACCATGCAAAAATTGGTCCATATCGGTCCTTAATTATATATAGCCCCCATATAAATCGATCCCCAAATTTGGCTTGTAGAGCCTCTAAGAGAAGCATATTTCATCCGATCCGGCTGAAATTTGGTACATGGTGTTGGTATATGGTCTCTAACAATCATGCAAAAATTGGTCCACATCGGTCCATAATTATATATAACGCCCATATAAACCGATCCCCAGATTTGGCTTGCGGAGCCTCAAAGAGAAGCAAATTTCATCCGATCCGGCTGAAATTTGGTACATGATGTTGGTATATGGTCTCTAACAACCGTGCAAAAATTGGTCCACATCGGTTCATAATTATATATAGCCCCCATATAAACCGATCCCCAGATTTGGCTTGCGGAGCCTCAAAGAGAAGCAAATTTCATCCGATCCGGCTGAAATTTGGTACATGATGTTGGTATATGATCTTTAACAACCGTGCCAGAATTGGTCCATATCGGTCCATAATTATATATAGCCCCTATATAAAATGTTCTCCAGATTTGACCTCTTGGAGGAGCAAAATTCATCCGATCCGGTTCAAGTTAGGAACGTGGTGTTAGTTTATGGTCGCTAACAACCATACCAAAATTGGTCCAATCACACAAAAATTGGTCTATATCGGTTCATAATCGAGCCAAAAATAATCTACTAAAATTTTATTTCTATAGAAAATTTTGTCAAAATTTTATTTCTAGAGAAAATTTTGTTAAAATTTTATTCGGTTCATAATAAAATTTTCATCTTTGTCAAAATTTTATTTTTATAGAAAATTTTGTTCAAATTTTATTCGGTTCATAATCATGGTTGCCACTCGAGCCACAAATAATCTACCAAGATTTTATTTCTATAGAAAATTTTGTCAAAAGTTTATTTCTATAGAAAATTTTGTTAAAATTTTATTTCTGTAGAAATTTTTGTCAAAATTTACTTTCTATAGAATATTTTGTCAAAATTTTTATTTCTATAGAAAATTTTGTGAAAATTTTATTTCTATAGAAAATTTTGTTAAAATTTTATTTCTGTAGAAAATGTTGTCAAAGTTTTATGTCTACTTTGTCAAACTGAATTATATCCGTATTGGATCGATCTTTTTTGATTTAATATATACCACGTATGGACTTACATACAATTTAGAGGATGGTGTTAAGAGGTTTTAAGATACCTTGCCATCGGCAAGCGTTACCGCAACTTAAGTAATTCGATTGTGGATGGCAGTGTTTAGAAGAAGTTTCTACGCAATCCATGATGGAGGGTACATAAGCTTCGGCCTGGCCGAACTTACGGCCGTATATACTTGTTTGTATTTTTTCTCACACTTTGAAAGATATTGCAGGCCAAATAGCGCTCATTTTTGTAAGGCCATTTGGTCGCAATTCAAGGATCAAGTTTTCAGAACAACCTCATATAGCTCTTGAAGTAATTGAGGTAGGTTCTCAAAATGGCAATTTTTGTTCTACATGCTATTAGTACAAGTAAAAACAGAAGAAAAATGACAGCTTTTAACATAAGGTTTATTTCGGTAGTGAAAGGGTTAAATATCGCCCGATTGAGCCAAATTTACCATCTATCTTAGCGAGATCTAGCCCATTCGGTTGTAAAATTGCCCCTGGTAAGTCGGAAATGTTTTACAAAAGTCTAAAATTTACCTATATCTCTAAGTCATCTCTCGAAAAATCATGAATACGCGTGTGCAAAAATGCATTCGAATATCGTTAGATTTAAATATTTCCCATATTTATACCATGCGCAACACTGTGGAACTTTTTACTAATATTACGCTCCGTCTTAGGGCTATAGCCGATTTACATTTTAAGTCTAGAGATTTGTGTATTTTTTCCCCAACTCGTTTCAGATTTATATATATGTATACGGGAATATATACCTTTATATAACGCACCCAAAAAATTTGGAGGATTTGAGATAGTACCGAAACTGTAGATCTACAAAGTGGTACAACGTGTATATAGACGGCTCCGATCGACTTTAGATTTTCCTTATATGTTTTAGTGAAGTAATCACATTTCTTTTTAAAAAGCTTACTTATATACATTTGGTGGGTAATTTTTCCTTTTTGAAAAATTGTACCTCCATTTATGGTGAATGATAATTTTTAGATTTTCTCAAACGCTGCCTTCGAATCACACAAGAGTCACTCAAGATTTCGTGATATATTCAGTTTATGTATCACTGGCACATCCCTTGATTTCACACTCATACAAGACTTTGCTAACCGGATGTCATTTTCAGTTTGGCGAGACAACTCAAAAGGAAATCTTTAAGAATTTAATTTTCTTAATAAACCAAACTCTTGGCACCATCGCCCAGTGTTTGTGTGTATGAAACTTTGGGTCTTTTTTTGGTTCCCTTCTATTCGTTTTTCCTGGCAAAAGTTCATATGCATTTTATTCCATTAAGAATACGAAAATGAACGAATTTGCAACTAATTTATATTTTCATTCTCAGATTGCACAAGGGACTATTTTCTTTTCTAAACTGTGGTTCACGTTAGTATATATTTTTAATAATGGTATATTTTGATCTGCATAATAGCCAGATTTAGAATATCCTATATTCTGGACGAACCAGAATCACGTCCAATGTATTCAAGTGTATTCAAAGAAATTTCAAAATTCTAACGCACATGTTCAATACATGTAGGAATTTTTTATAGCTCAATGTAGATAACACATTTCGAACACTTAAAATATTCAGTGGTGATCTATATTCTCTCAGTAATGTTGGTGACATTACAAAGGAGCAATTTTTGTGTGATTGGGGATCGATATATCTGAGGGCTATACATAACTATGGACCGATATGGACCTCGTTAGGCATGGTTGTTAACGGCCATATACTAGCACAATGTAACAAATTTCAACTGACTCGGATGAAATTTGCTCCTCCAAGAGGCTCCAAAACCAAATCTCGGGATCGGTTTATGTGGGGACTATATGTGATATGGACAATTTTTGGCATGGTTGTTAAATATCATATACTACCACCACGTAACAAATTTCAACCAAATCGGATAAATTTTGCTTCTCCAAAAGGCACCGGAGGTCAAATCTGGGGATCGGTTTATATGGGAGCCACATATAATTATGGACTGATATGAACCAATTCCTGCATGGTTGTTGGATACCATATACTAACATCACGTATCAAATAACGGCCATATACTAGCACAATGAACCAAATTTCAACTGACTCGGATGAAATTTGCTCCTCTAAGAGGCTCCAAAACCAAATCTCGGGATCGGTCTATATGGGGCCTATATATGATTATGGACTGATATGGACAATTTTTGGCATGGTTGTTAAATATCATATACTACACCACGTAGCAAATTTAAACCAGATCGGATGAACTTTTCTTCTCCAAAAGGCACCGGAGGTCAAATCTGGGGATCGGTTTATATGAGAGCTATATATAATTATGGACTGATATGCACCAATTCCTGCATGGTTGTTGGATACCATATACTAACATCACGTACCAAATTTCAACCGAGTCGGATGAATTTTGATCTTCCAAGAATCTGGGGATAGGTTTATTTGGGTGCTATATATAATTGTCGACCGATGCATGGTCATTAGAGACCATATACTAACACCATGTACCAAATTTCAGTCGGATCGGATGAAATTTGCTTCTCTTTGAGGCTCCGCAAGCCAAATCTAACTATACACGATATGGACCAATTTTCGCATGGTTGTTAGCGACCATATACTATCACAATGCACCAAAATTTCAACCGAATCGGAGGAAATTTGCTCCTCCAAGAGGCTCCGGAGTCAAATCTGGGGATCGGTTTATATTGGGGCTATATATAATTATGGACCTATATGGACCAATTTTTACATGGTTGTTAGAGACAATATACTAACACTACGTACCAAATTTCAACCGGATCGGATGAATTTTGCTCCGGAGGCTTCGGAGTTCAAATCTGGGGATCGGTTTATATTGGGGCTATATATAATTTTGGACTGATGCGGACCAATTTTTGCACGATTGTTAGAGACCATATAGCAACACCATGTACCAAATTTCAGTAAGATCGGATGAAATTTGCTTCTCCAAGAGGCTCCGCAAGCCAAATATGGGGATCGGTTTATATGGGGGCTATATATAATTATGGACCGATGTGGAATAATTTTTGCATGGTTGTTAGAGACCTATACCAACACCATGTACTAAATTTCAGCCGGATCGGATGAAATAAGCTTTTCTTAGAGGCTCCGCAAACCAAATCTGAGGGTCCGTTTATATGGCGGCTATACGTAAAAGTGGACTGATATGGCCCATTTGCAACACCGTCCGACCTTCATCAATAACAACTACTTGTGCCAAGTTTGAAGTCGATAGCTTGTTTCGTTCGGAAGTTAGCGTGATTTCAACAGACGGGAGGACGGACGGACGGACATGCTCAGATCGACTTAGAATTTCACCACGACCCAGAATATATATACTTTATGGGGTCGTAAAGCAATATTTCGATGTGTTACAAACGGAATGACAAAGTTAATATACCTATGGTGGAGGGTATAACAATACCCTGTACCACAGTGTGGTGCAGGGTATACAAATTATAAAAAATATATTTTTGTTATATTATCATTTTGTAAATTTCAATCCACAGTACATCATTTATACTTGTTGGACTTGTCTGTCGCATAGTTTTCTCTTCGTTAGAAATCAGAAAACTTTTTTGCAATTTCTATCCGTTTTAGTACAATTACCCATAAAAATGTTTCATTTTGTCCTCTTTTATTTAGCATACTTTATGGTTTCCAGCCCTTTTATCTTTGTGGAAATTGTTCATGTTTTTTTTTCGTTTTTGTAGTTAAATGGTAAATGATAATTAAAAAGTATAACGAAAAGAATGTTTAGTTTGCGAAATGTTGAATGCTTAAATTAGGTGGATAAAAGAAGGATTATAATGGCAAAAATATTTGATGTAATGAAGTAGGCTTCTGTGTTCAAACGAAAAAAAAAAATAATAATGGCCATGATAAGAGGCTTTTTAAAACGATCGATCCTTGAGGTAGTAAATGTTGGTTTGAGTTAATGTAACCACAAAAATTATAAAGGGTAGCGGTTTAATTTTTTTTTTTTTTGAAAAATATATTGGTGGCCGTGCAAATGATAGTTTCTCTACATCTATGCCATAGAGAGAGAGAGAGAGAGAGAGAGAGATTAAGATGCACAAATTTGATAAATTTGTCTGTAATTTAGAATTTTCTGTTATTTTTAACCCATCAAAGGATTTGTTAAAAATATTATTTAGTAGGGTGGTGATTAGGAATATCACAATCAGACGGTTACAATCGAATTTATATTTGCAAACGAGACGTAAATTTACCGTTTTTGGTTAGGTCTCGTTTGAAATTTCAGCCAAATCGAACTTATATTTGTAAATCCCCACCTAAGGATACAAATTTGCCATTCCATTTAAAATACACATAATTTTTGTAGGCAAGCAAATCTAGTTCGAAGCTGGTCTATATTTGCCCGATCCACCGATTTGTTTTAATGGCCATCTAGACGCTGCAATTTTTATTCGATTTGTTTGAAATTATAAACCTGGTCCTGGTTTTAGGTCCCTACAGAAAGGTGTTAACTGTGTTAAGTGATTCGACTTAACATCTTAACATGAAAGAAAATTTCGTTTGACTAAGGTCAACTTGTCTTTAGCAATTCTGATTTTTTTTCAAAATTAATTACATTTTTTTTAAATTTGTTGACTGTTTGTATCTGCACCGCAAAACAAAAAAGCGTTCAAAAATAGGAAATATTTTCAAGTCCGCTGTTTGCTTGAAACATAGCATAATTTCGGGAGGAGTATGGATTTAGAAATTTAATATGCCGTTAATAGGTTTTTAAAGGACTTTAATAGCACATGAAAAAATCTGAAAAAAACGAATAAATTAAAATTTGTTTGCTAGAATCAAGGACGCAAAATTCAGTTTTAATAGAGAATTGTGTGTTAAATGTATCCTTACTCCAATTCTTATTAAAAAAAATATATTATTAAAAAACAATATTTCAACAGAAAATTTTATCAAAGAGTTTGTCAAAACTTTATTTCCATAGAAATAAAATTTTGACAAAATTTTCTATAGAAATAAAAAAAATGGACAGATATAAAATTTTCAATGATATAAAATGTTCTATGTAAACAAATTGATAAAATTTTCTATAGGAATATTTTTATACCCTGCGCCACACTGTGGAACAGGGTATTATAAGTTAGTGCATATGTTTGTAACACCCAGAAGGAGAAACATGGTGTCTTTGGCAATAATGCTCAGGGTAGGTCCCTGAGTCGATATATCCTTGTCCGTCAGTCCGTCTGTCCGTCCGTCCGTCTGTCTGTGAACACATTTTTGTGATCAAAGTCTAGGTCTCAATTTAAGTCCAATCGCCTTCAAATTTGGCACATGTTCCTAATTTGGGTCAGAATACAGATTTTCCGCCGAATTTGGTTGAAATTTTGCACTAGAAGTACAATTAGTAGTATAATAAAGTGTTGCAAATTTGATTGAAATCGGTTCAGATTTAGATATAGCTCCCATATATATCTTTCGCCCGATATGGACTAATAAGGTCCTAAAAGCCAGAGTTTTGGCCCAATTTGGTTGAAATTTTGCACAGGGAGTAGAATTAGTATTGTAGCTATGCGTGTCAAATTTTGTTGAAATCGATGCAGATTTAGATATAGCTCCCATATATATCTGTCGCCCGATATGCACTTATATGGACCCAGAAGCCAGAGTTGTATCCCAATTAGCTTGAAATTTTGCACAAGGGGTACAATTGGTAGTATAGTCATGTGTGCTAAATTTGATAGAAATCGGTTCAGATTTAGATATAGCTCCCATATATATCTTTCGCCCGATATGGACTTATATGGCCCCAGAAGCCAGAGTTTTGGCCCAATTTGGTTTAAATTTTGCACTAGGAGTACAATTAGTAATATAGTCAAATTTGATTGAAATCGGTTCAGATTTAGATATAGCTCCCATATATATGTTTTTCCGATTTCGACAAAAATGGTCAAAATACCAACATTTTCCTTGTTAAATCGCCACTGCTTAGTCGAAAAGTTGTAAAAATGACTCTAATTTTCCTAAACTTATAATACATATATATCGAGCTTTAAATCATAAATAAACTTTTGCGAAGTTTCCTTAAAATTGCTTAAGATTTAAAGGTTTCCCATATTTTTTTACTAAAATTGTGTTCCACCCTAGTGCATTAGCCAACTTATTGGGACAAACCTTTATATATAACACCCAACACATTTGACGGATGTGATATGGTATCGAAAATTTAGATCTACAAAGTGGTGCAGGGAATAATATAGTCGGCTCCGCCCGACTTTAGACTTTCCTTTTTTTATATAAGATTTTGTTTTTTGGATAGGTTTTTGGTACAATTTTCTACAAATTTTGGTAAATATATTTTGGGTTGTCAAATTTTTATTTAATATTGTCATTTTTTATCTACAGAAAATTTTATTAAAAATTTATTTGGAAAAGTTAGTCAAATTTTATTTCTATGGATTTTTTTATTTTTATTTCAATAGAAAAAATTAAAATAAAATAATTTACAAAAATAATTTGAGAAAATTTTACCAAAAACCTACCAACCAAACAAAATTTTACTCCTATAAAAAATTTTGTCAAAATTCTATATCTCTAGAACATTTTTATAAAATTTTATTTCTATGGAAAATTTTGTCAAAATTTTAGTTCTATAGAAATTTTTTTCAAAATTTTTTTGTTACGTAAAATGTTGTCAAAATTTTATCTCTAAGAAAACGTTGTCAAAATTGTATCTCTATAGAAAATTTTGTCAAAATTTTATCTCTATAGAAAATTTTGTCAAAATTTAATCTCTATAGAAAATTGTGTAAAAATTCTATATCTTTAGAAATTTTTTATAAAATGTTATTTCTATGGAAAATTTTGTCAAAATTTTAGTTCTATAGAAAATGTTGTCAAAAATTTATTGCTAAGGAAAATTTTGTCAAAATTTTATCTCTATAGAAAATTGTGTCAAAATTCTATATCTTTAGAAATTTTTTATAAGATTTTATTTCTATGGAAATTTTTGTCAAAATTTTAGTTCTATAGAAAATTTTGTCAAAAATTTATTTCTATGGAAAATTTTGTCAAAATTCTAGTTCTATAGAAAATTTAGTCAAAAATTTATTGCTAAGGAAAATTTTGTCAAAATTTTATCTCAAAGAAAATTTTGTCAAAATTTTATCTCTATAGAAATTTGTGTCAAAATTTTATCTCTAAGAAAATTTTGTCAAAATTTTATATCTTAGAAGATTTTGTTAAAACTGTATCTCTATAGAAAATTTTGTCAAAATTTGATCTCTATAGAAAATTGTGTCAAAATTCTATATCTTTTAGAAATTTTTTATAAAATTTTATTTCTAAGGAGAATTTTGTTAAAACTTATTTCTATAGAAAATTTTGTCAAAATTTTATTGCTAAGGAAAATTTTGTCAACATTTTATCTCTATAGAAAATTTTGTCAAAATTTTATCTCTACAGAAAAGTTTGTCAAAATGTTATCTCCATAGAAAATTTTGTCAAAATTTTATCTCTATAGAATATTTTGTCAAAATTTTATCTCTATAGAAAATTTTGTCCAAGTTTTATTTCTATAGCAAATTTCGTAATTTTTTTTCTATAGAAGATTTTATCAAAACTTTATTTCTATGGAAGATTTTGTCAAAATTCTATTTCTATAGAAAATTTTTTTAAAATGTTATTCCCATAGAAATTTTGTAAAATTTTTTTTTCATAGAAAATTTTGTCAAAACTTTATTTCCAAAGAAAATTTTGTTAACATTTTATTTCTGTGGAAAATTTTGTCCAAACTTTATTTCTATAGAATATTTTTTCAACATTTTATTTCCATAGATTTTTTTCGTTTTATTTTGTTATTGTTTGTTTATTCTTTAATCATTATTATTGTTTTTGATTTCAGCTTAAAACTATGCATTGAGTAACTTACAAGTGTAGCTTAACCAACAGAGGAAAAGAATATTTGTCAAATTTATTTGGGCAAAGCCCTATAGACTGCAAGATGGTTTGATGGATGCACGTTTCGGAATTATCACATTCCTCATCAGCATCCTATACTTTGTAACGACCCTCACACCAGATCCTATCTACCATTGGCCCTTGCTACCATTTATACCGGCCATGTTACCATTTATTCCGGGCATGCTTCCATTTATTCCGGCCATGCTTGGTCCGTTACAAAATCAATAAAATTTTAATGGTAGCAAATTAAAGCCAATTATCCGACAAATTCTGGTAGTTCACTAAACCTAAAGTGAATCACACTTGACACTTCCGAAAAAAGGTTTATGATAGCCGGCTTTTGCCGAAATATTTTTGTCAAAATTTTATGTCTATGAAAAAGTTGTGTCAAAATTTTTATTTTTATAGAAAGTTTTGTTAAAATTTTATATTTATAGAGAGGGTTTGGATAGGATTATTTTGCAAACACCATCAAACCATAAAGAATTCTAGGAAACGATAAAAAATCTACAATTTTTGGTAGAATTCTACCAACTGTGGCAACCGTAATTATAAATGGGGCCGGCAAAAATATATATGGGAGCTATATCTAACTCTGAATCGATTTTGATCAAATATGGCACTCATAGTTAGAATGTTTATTCTAATATCCCTGCAATATTTCACGTAGGGAGCGACCATGGTGCAATGGTTAGCATGCCCGCCTTGCGTACAGAAAGTCGTGGGTTCGATTCCTGCTTCGACCGAACACCAAAAAGTCTTTCAGCGGTGAATTATCCCACCTCAGTAATGCTGGTGACATTTTTGAGTGTTTCAAAGCTTCTCTAAGTGGTTCCACTGCAATAGGGAACGCCGTTCGGACTCGGCTATAAAAAGGAGGTCCCTTGTCATTGAGTTTAACACGGAATCGGGCTGCACTCAGTGATAAGAGAAAAGTTCACCAATGTGGTATCACAATGAACTGAATAGTCTAAGTGAGCCTGAAATATCGGGCTGTCCAAACCTTTCCTAACCTACCAAATAAACAAAATCTTATTAAAAACAAGTAAGGAAAGTCTAAAGTCGGGCGGGGCCGACTATATTATACCCTGCACCACTTTGTAGATCTAAATTCGATATTTCGATACCATATCACATCCGTCAAATGTGTTGGGTGCTATATATAAAGGTTTGTCCCAAATACATACATTTAAATATCACTCGATTTGGACAGAATATGATAGACTTCACAAAATCTATAGACTCAAAATTTAAGTTGGCTAATGCACTAGGGTGGAACACAATTTTAGTAAAAAAAAAATATGGGAAACATTTAAATCTGAAGCAATTTTAAGGAAACTTCGCAAAACTTTATGTATGATTTATCGCTCGATATATATGTATTAGAAGTTTAGGAAAATTAGTCATTTTTACAACTTTTCGGACGGACGGACATGGTTATATCGACTCAGGGACCCACCCTGAGCATTATTACCAAATACACCATGTGTCTATCTCGTCTCCTTCTGGGTGTTACAAACATATGCACTAACTTATAATACCCTGTTCCACAGTGTGGCGCAGGGTATAAATATGGGAAACATTTAAATCTGAAGCAATTTTAAGGAAACTTCGCAAAACTTTATTTATGATTTATCGCTCGATATATATGTATTAGAAGTTTAGGAAAATTAGAGTCATTTTTACAACTTTTCAACTAAGCAGAGGCGATTTGACAAGGAAAATGTTGGTATTTTGACCATTTTTGTCGAAATCAGAAAAACATATATATGGGAGCTATATCTAAATCTGCACCGATTTCAATAAAATTTGGCACACATGACTATATTACTAATTGTACTCCTAGTGCAAAATTTCAACAAAATTGGGCCAAAACTCAGGCTTCTGGGACCGTATTAATCCATATCGGGTGAAAGATATATATGGGAGCTATATCTAAATCTGAACCGAGTTCAATCAAATTTGACACACTACTATACTACCAATTTTACTCCTTGTGCAAAATTTCAAGCTAATCGGGATAAAACTCTGGCTTCTCGGTCCATATAAGTGCATATCGGGCGAAAGATATATATGGGAGCTATATCTAAATCTGAATCGATTTCAACCAAATTTCGGACGCATAGCTACAATGCTAAATCTACTCCCTGTGCACAATTTCAACCAAATTGGGCCAAAACTCTGGCTTTTAAGACCATTTTAGTCCATATCGGGCGAAAGATATATATGGGAGCTATATCTAAATCTGAACCGATTTCAATCAAATTTTGCACACTTAACTATGCAACTAACTGTTATGTTTGCACAAAATTTCAAGCAAATCGGTAAAAAACTCTGGCTGCTGGGTCCGTATTAGTGCATATCGGGCGAAAGATATATATGGGAGCTATATCTAAATCTGAACCGATTTCTTCCAAAATCAATAGGGTTCTATTCTGACCCAAATTAGGAACATGTGCCAAATTTGAAGGCGATTGGATTTAAATTGCGACCTAGACTTTGATCACAAAAATGTGTTCACAGACAGACGGACGGACGGACGGACAGACGAACAGACGGACAGACGGACATGGTTATATCGACTCAGGGACCCACCCTGAGCATTATTGCAAAAGACACCATGTGTCTATCTCGTCTCCTTCTGGGTGTTACAAACATATGCACTAACTTATAATACCCTGTTCCACAGTGTGGCGCAGGGTATAAAAATATATTTCTACAAAAAAATTTATCAAAGAGTTTGTCAAACCGTTCGGACTCGTCTGTAAAAAGGAGGCCCCTTGTCATTGAGCTTAACATGGAATCGGGCTGCACTCAGTGATAAGAGAGAAGTTCACCAATGTGGTATCACAATGAACTGAATAGTCTAAGTGAGCCTGATACATCGGGCTGCCACCTAACCTAACCTAACGTAATATTTTACGTACATCGGAGTAAATTGTTTGCCTCCGTGGTCACAGGAGTGTAAATCGAATGAAAGATATGTGGAACCTGTATAAAAATCTTCGCCGATTTCAACTTCAATTTGGCATACTTGATGCAGAACTTGAAGCATATCAATAAATTCTGGCCTCTAAGCCCATATAAATGAATAACGGGCGAAACATATATATTGGACCTATTTCGAAATCTAAACCGATTTGGCTGACACTTTGCACAATCAATATAGATTGTCTATGAGCCGAAGAAAGATCTTATGCCAAATTTGAGTATTATCGGGCTTAAATTACGAGACGGACAGACATACGTACCATACTTTAATTCTAAAACGATCGGTATACTAAACGATGGTTCTCAGCCATCCATCGTCGTCGCCTCGCTATTGAATTTCCTATGACTTTAATTTGAACCAGAAACATATTTCTGATATATTGAAATAATTTCTCCTACTGTAATTAATTTCGAATTTCAATTACTCATTAAATAATACTTATCTAGAAAGTTTTATGTTATTCAAAAGTAAGAAACAAAAAAAAAAAAAAAAGATTTTTTTTCTTAGTTTTGAATAATCAGTGCCAGCATTATGTTATCCTTCGTAATACATATGCGACCACTGGGAAACAAGAAATATTCATCCTGGTGAGTCGTTGTCGTTGATTTAATTTTGATTTCAATGAAATACTTTTGCCCTATATCATGCAGTGGTAAGAGCAGCAACAGCAGCAGCAGCATCAGTACCAACATCACAAATGAAAATGAATGCATAACAATGTGCTTCCTTTAATTTACATAAAATTTTAATTAAAAATTTGTTGTTACAATCTTGTAGGTTTTTTGTTTTTGCTCCCTTCTTCGTTTTTGTTTTTTTTTTGTTGCATTGTCCTCCCTAAGGATATACATACATGCTGCCGCAGAAGGATGATGACGGTGATGGTGATGAGTTGTTCATGATGACATTGCTGATGAAAATGTTGCTGACGATTATGATGAAGGTAATGCATTTTCTCCTCACGTTATGTCCTTACCAAAAAGGAAACAAAAGGAAGAGAAAGTTTCATCCTTTCACCATTCGGCAAGCAGCAAACAATGACGACAACAAAACGAATACCATAATTTGCCTTGGGCTGCCATTGAAGGTAAGTGCAATTGCTAGTGTTATGATTGTAATGCAGTTGCTTTCTCTAGCTGCTTGGGGGTGATTGCTGATGTCGTTTTTGGTGCATTTTTTTCCACAACAATAACAAAGAAGTGTAATAAAACATGTTTGTTTTTTACGTTACATACGACGGTGATTGTTCATGAGTATGCAGTTTTTGCCCCCCTATTATGATAATTTTTGTTTGGGGTAAATGCAATTTGTTGCAACATTGAAACCGATTTATTTGCTCAATTTTTTCCGGGGCGATTTTTGTGCGAGAAAAAAAAAACGAAAGAATATTCCCCAGAGGTAGCAATTATGGGATTAAATCAATGTTAAAATTGTATTCCATCAAGGCCATGCTTGGTGCGGTACAGTTTTCAAACCAAGGCCAGATGGTTTGATTTAACACAATTTTGGTATAGTATTATTTTATGCTGAATTATAAGCAATTATTATAACCTTCACCATAGTTTGGGGGGTAAAGAAACTTTGTCATTGTGTTTTAAATTTTGTATACCCTCCACCATAGGATGGGGGTATATTAACTTTGTCATTCCATTTGTAACACATCGAAATATTGCTCTAAGACCCCATAAAGTATATATATTCTGGGTCGAGGTGAAATTCTGAGTCGATCTAAGCATGTCCGTCCGCCCGTCTGTTGAAATCACGCTAACTTCCGAACGAAACAAGCTATCGACTTGAAACTTGGCACAAGTAGTTGTTATTGATGTAGGTCGGATGGTATTGTAAATGGGCCATATCGGTCCACTTTTACGTATAGCCCCCATATAAACGGACCCCCAAATTTGGCTTGCGAGGCCTCTAAGAGAAGCAAATTTCATCCGATCCGGCTGAAATTTGGTACATGGTGTTAGTACATGGTCTCTAACAACCATGCAAAAATTGGTCCACATCGGTCCATAATTATATATAGCCCCCATATAAACCGATCCCCCGATTTGGCTTGCGAGGCCTCTAAGAGAAGCAAATTTCATCCGATCCGGCTGAAATTTGGTACATTGTGTTAGTATATGGTCTCTAATGACCATGCAAAAATTGGTCCACATCTGTGCATAATTATATACAGCTCCATATAAACCGATCCCCAGATATGGCTTGCGGAGCCTCTAAGAGAAGCAAATTTCATCCGATCCGGCTGAAATTTGGTACATTGTGTTAGTACATGGTTTTTAACAACCATGCAAAAATTGGTCTATATCGGTCTATAATAATATATAGGCCCCATATAAACCGATCCCCAGATATGGCTTGGTGTTAGTATGTAGCAAATTTCATCCTATCCGGCTGAAATTTGGTACATGATGTTAGTATATGGTCTCTAATGACCATGCAAAAATTGGTCCACATCGGTGCATAACTATATATATAGCTCCATATAAACCGATCGCCAGATTTGACCTCCGGAGCCTCTTGGAAGACCAAAATTCATCTGAGTCAGTTGATATTTGGTACGTGGTGTTAATATATGGCCTCAAACACCCATGCAAAAATTGGTCGAAATCGGTCCATAATTATGTATAGCCCCCATATAAACCGATCCCCAGATTTGACCTCCGGAGCCCCTTGGAAGAGCAAAATTCATTGGATTCGGTTGAAATTTGGTACGTGATGTTAGTATATGGTATCCAACAAGCATGCATGAATTGGTTCATATCAGTCTATAATTATATATAGCCCCCATATAAACCGATCTCCAGATTTGACCTCCGGTGCCTTTTGGAGAAACAAAATTCATCCGATCTGGTTGAAATTTGGTACGTGGTGGTAGCATATGATATTTAACAACCATGCCAAAAGTGGTCCATATCAGTCCATAATCATATATAGCCCCCATATAAACCGATCCCGAGATTTGGTTTTGGAGCCTCTTGGAGGAGTAAATTTCCTCCGAGTCATTTGAAATTTGGTACATTGTGCTAGTATATGGCCGTTAACAACCATGCCTAACTATGTCCATATCGGTCTATAGCCATCAGATAAATCGATCCCCAATCACAAAAAAAATTGGTCCATATCAAGTTCATAATTGTATATAGCCCCCATATAAGCGACCCCCATATTTCAATTCTGGCTGTAGGGTACCGTACGTAGGGTACCGTGCAAAAGTCCATATCGATTCGTAATTATTTGTAGACTTACATACCTTTTTGTCTAATATATACCACGTGTGGACTAACTCACAATTTCGGAAACGATTTAAGATACCACAACCCAAGTAATTCGATTGTGTATAACTGTCTTTCGTAGAAGTTTCTACGCAATCCATGGTGGAGGGTACATAAGATTCGGCCTGGCCGAATTTACGGCCGTTTATACTTGTTTTGTTTCAAATAGGTTAAAAACAGAGTAAGATTTCATAAAATGATTTGTACCATTTAAATTTTGTCGAAAAAAATGCTAAATCCAATCTGAAAAAAATTTTAATTTTTGAAAATATTTGAGATCAAACGTTTTTGACAAGCGTTAGAATCCAGTAAAAATTAAAAAAAAAAAGTATAAAAATTATTCATTTGACAAAAGATCACAGAAGTTTTTAATTTACATCCAAAACATTGAATTCGGATCACACCTAAAGAAGTGATGCAAATTCAGTGCAACGGCTGCTGAAAGGAAGGACCTTCCGGATCCAAAAAGAACATTTTCAGTACTTTTTTGGCGACGCTTTTTTTGCTGGGTAAATATGACGACATAAATTTGTTTTGGATATATATTTTTCAGATAGAGTCACGTACTTACCTTATCCAAATCTATAATATTTTTTGGTACTAATACATCTACAAGGGATTCCAATGGACCGGAAACTATTCTACCATTTATATACATAATGCCACCGGAACCAAGAACAGAACTCTGAAATGAATTAGAATTAAAATATAAATTTAAAAAATAATTGTCAAAAAAATTTTATATCGAATGATAATTTTATATACGCCCAAAGAAGGAATCACTTCAAATAGGTATAAAGATTGAGCTGCAAAACAACCGGTAACAGTGTCGATAGTATTGAACATTTCTGTTATACCCTTAAATCGGTAGCAGTATTGATAATATCGAAAGTTTTATTTTTGTACCCCTAAAAATGTCCTTTGTCCAAAATTGCAAAATTGTTAGAAAGGAAAACTCTTCTTAATCATGGAAATCATTTAATATCTTCCCCGCAATTCATGACTACGTCTTTCTTTGCCATTTATCATATCCCAATTTTGCCGAAAGTTCCCAATTGAAAAGGTCTACTGTTCTACAGGATGTTTCGCCTGACTTTAGCATGAAATCAATAAAAGCCCATAAAATTTTTGTCCACAAAAATCTTTATATAACAATGGTAACACAAACAATTTTACAAAAAATCAAAAAATATATTTTGCAAAGGATTATCAAAATTTTATTTCTATAGAAAACTTTTGCAAAATTTTATTTCTATAGAAATTTTTTGCAAAATTTTATTTCTATAGAAAATTTTTGTAAAATTTTATTTCTATAGAAAATTTTTGCAAAATTTTATTTTTATAGAAAATTTTTGTAAAATTTTATTTCTATAGAAAATTTTTGCAAAATTTTATTTTTATAGAAAATTTTTGTAAAATTTTATTTGTATAGAAAATTTTTACAACATTTTATTTTTATAGAAAATTTTTGTAAAATTTTATTTCTATAGAAAATTTTTGCAACATTTTATTTCTACAAAAAAATTTTGCAAAATTTTATTTCTATAGATAATTTTGTCAAAATTTTATTTCTATAAATAATTTTGTCAAAATTTTATCTCAATCGAAATTTTTGCAAAATTATTGTTATAATAATTTTGTCAAAATTTGTATTTCTATCTATAATGTACCTCTTAGGTTAGGTTAGGTATAGTGGCAGCCCGATATTTTAGACTATTCAGTCCATTGTGATATCACAGTCGTGAACTTCTCTCTTATCACTGAGAGCTGCCCGATATTTATGTTAAGCTCAATGTCAAATTTCACCATCATTAAAATGTTGTCCACAAAAAATCTTTATCCAATAAAGGTAACACAAACAATTTTTCCAAAAAAACCAAAAATATATAACATATTGCAAAATTTTGTCAAGGGTTTTCAAAATTTTATTTCTATAGAAAATTTTTGCAAAAAATTTTTTTTTATAGAAAATTTTTGTAAAATTTTATTTATATAGAAAATTTTTGCAAAATTTGATTTTTATAGAAAATTGTTGTAAAGTTTTACTTCTATATAAAATTTTTGCAAAATTTTATTTTTATAGAAAATTTTTGTAAAATTTTATTTCTATAGAAAATTTTTGCAACATTTTATTTCTACAGAAAAATTTTGCAAAATTTTATTTTTATAGATAATTTTGTCAAAATGTTATCTTAATCGAAACTTTTGCAAAATTATTGCTATAACAATTTTATCAAATTTCAGACTATTCAGTCTACTGTGGTATCACAGTGGTGAACTTCTCTCTTATCAATGAGTGCTGCCCGATTCTATGTTAAGCTCAATGAAAAAGGACCTCCTTTTTATAGTCGAGTCCGAACGGCGTTCCACATTGCAGTGAAACCACTTAAAGAAGCTTTGAAACACTCAGAAATTTCACCAGCATTAAAATGTTGTCCACAAAAAATATCAATCTAACAAAGGTAACACAAAAAATTAAAAAAAAAAATCAAAGAAGTATATACGGCCGTAAGTTCGGCCAGGCCGAAGCTTATGTACCATCCACCATGGATTGCGTAGGAACTTCTTCTAAACACTGCCATCCACAATCGAATTACTTAAACTGCGGTAACGTTTACCGCAAGGTATCTTAAAACCTCTAACACCGTCTTCTAAATTGTATGTAAGCCCATACGTGGTATATATCAAATAAAACAAGTATATACGGCCGTAAGTCCGACCAGGCCGAATCTTAAATACCCACCACCATGAATCAAATATTAGGGTTTCCTTTGAAATTTCAGGGATTTGAGGACAAATCAAGCAGAGCAGTTCAATCAATACACTTCCCGGAGATAAATTTAAATATTTTACCTATGAAGACTATATCAGATTCTGGATTTGAAAGAACCATTTTTGTTTTAGAGGAATCATTAACATCTCTTGTAAGTGTGCAAGAAAATTATGAAATAACGTCTTGATTTGAAATCTTAAATCTTTAGATGTTCACCCGAGAAGTAAAATCTGGAAATTTTACATTGAGTTTCAAGCAATTTTCATGATCGGTGCGCCTTCTATACCCTCAAGAAGTGAAATTTCAGGCAAATCGGATAAAAACTACGGTTTCTAGAAACCCAAGGAGTTAAATCGGGAAATCGTTCTTATGGGGGCTATACTAAAACACTGACCGATACTCACCATTTTCGGGGTATCTCTTTATGATCCAATAATAAATACAAATTGGATAAAAACTACGGTTTTTATAATCCCAAGAAATAAAATCCGGAGATCGGTCATTATTGGGGATATACCAAAACATGAACCAATACACGCCCATTTCGGCACACCACTTTATTGTCATAAAATACTTCCAGATTTCCAATTTCAGGCAAATTTGATAAAAACTACAGTTTCTATAAGTCCAAGAAGTAATATCGGGAGATTGGTCTATATGGGGGATATACCATAACATGGACCGATACTCACCATTTTCGGCACACTTCTTTATGGTCCAAAAATACCTCCAGATTTCCAATTTCGGGCAAATTGGATAAAAACTTCGGATTCTCGAAGTCCAAGAAGTAAAATCGGGAGATCGGTCTATATGGGGGTTATACCAAAACATGGACCGATACTCAGCATTTTTGGCACACCTCCTTATGGTCATAAAATACCTCTAGATTTCAAATTTCAGGCAAATTGGATAAAAACTACGATTTCTATAAGCCCAAGACCCCAAATCGGGAGGTCGGTTTATATGGGGACTACATAAAAACCTGGACCTATATAGCCCATCTTCGAACTTGACCTGCCTGCATACAAAAGGCGAGCTTGTGCAAAATGTCAGCATGATTGCTTCATTATTGAAGACTGTAGCGTGACAGACAGACAGCCAGACAGACGGACATGGTTATATCGTCTTAGAATTTCTCCCTGATCAAGAATATATATACATTATATAGTCGGAAATCGATAATTCGATGTGTTACAAACGGAATGACAAACTTATTATACCCCCGTCACCATTCTATGGTGGTGGGTATAAAAAGATCGATTAAATACGTATAAAATTCAGTTTGACAAAATTTTCTATAGAAATAAAATTTTGACAACATTTTCTATAGAAATAAAATTTTAACAAAATTTTCTATAGAAATAAATTTTGAGAAAATTTTCTATAGAAATACAGTTTTGACAAAATTTTCTATAGAAATGACATTTTAACAAAATTTTGTATAGAAATAAAATTTTGACAAAAATCTCTATAGAAATACAATTTTAACAAATTTTTCCATAGAAATAAAATTTTGGTTCATAATATAACCATGATTATGAACTGATATGGACCAATTTTTGTGTGATTGTAGGTTAGGTTAGATTAGGTGGCAGCCCGATGTATCAGGCTCACGTAGACTATTCATTGTGATACCACATTAGTGAACTTCTCTCTTATCACTGAGTGCTGCCCGATTCCATGTTAAGATCAATGATAAGGGACCTCCTTTTTATAGCCGAGTCCGAACGGCGTTCCACATTACAGTGAAACCACTTAGAGAAGCTTTGAAACCCTCTGAAATGTCACCAGCATTACTGAGGTGGGATAATCCACCGCTGAAAAACTTTTTTTGGTGTTCGGTCGAAGCAGGAATCGAACCCAGGCGGGCATGCTAACCATTGCACCACGGTGGCTCCCAGATTGTAGATCAGCAATATATAAATATAAACCGATTTGGACCAATTTTGGTATGGTAGTTAGCGGCCATATATTAACACCACGTTCCAAATTTGAACCGGATCGGACGAATTTTGCTCCTCCAAAAGGCTCCTGAGGTCAAATCTGGAGAACATTTTATATGGGGACTATATATAATTATGAACCGATGTGGACCAATTTTTGCATGGTTGTTAGAGACCATATACTAGCACCATGTTCCAAATTTCAACCCGATCGGATGAAATTTGTTTCTCTTTGAGGCTCCGCAAGCCAAATCTGGGGATCGGTTTATATGGGGGCTATATATAACTATGGACCGATGTGGACCAATTTTTGCATGGTTGTTAGAGACCATATACTAACACCACGTTATACATTTGAACCGGATCGTATTAATTTTGCTCCTCCACGAGGCTCCGTAGATTAAATCTTGAGAACGGTTTATATGGGGGCTACATATAATTATGGACCGATATGGACTAATTCAGGCACGGTTGCGAGAGATCATATACTTACACCATGTTCCAAATTTTAAACGGATTGGATGAAATTTGCTTCTCTTAGAGACTCCGCAAGCCAAATCTGGGGATCGGTTTATATGGGGGCTATATATAATTATAAACTGATGTGGACCAATTTTTGCACGGTTGTTAGAAACCATATACTAACACGACGTTCCACATTTGAACCGGATCGGATGAATTTTGCTCCTCCAAGAAGTTCCGTAGGTAAAATCTTTAGAACGGTTTATATAGGGCTATATATAATTATGGACCGATATGGACCAAATCTGGCTCGGTTGCTAGAGATCCTATACTCACACCATGTTCCAAATTTCAACCGGATTGGATGAAATTTGCTTCTCTTAGAGACTCCGCAAGCCAAATCTGAGGATCGGTTTATATGGGGGCTATATATAATTATGAACTGATGTGGACCAATTTTTGCATGGTTGTTGGAAACCATATACCAACATCATGTACCAAATTTCAGCAAGATCGGATGAAATTTGCTTCTCTTTGAGGCTCCGCAAACCAAATCTGGGGATCGGTTTATATTGGGGCTATATATAATTATGGACCAAATCGGATGAAATATGCTTCTGTTAGAGGTTCTCAAGCCAAATCTGAGGATCCGTTTATATGGTGGCTATACATAAAAGTGGAGCGATATGGCCCATTTGCAATACCATCCGACCTACGTCAATAACAACTATTTGTGCCAAGTTTCAAGTCGATAGCATGTTTCGTTCGGAAGTTAGCGTGATTTCAACAGACGGACGGACATGCTCAGATCGACTCAGAATTTCACCACGACCCAGAATATATATACTTTATGGGGTCTTAGAGCAATATTTCGATGTGTTACAAACGGAATGACAAAGTTAATATACACCCATCCTATGGTGGAGGGTATAAAAATATATTTTGCAAAATTTTGTCAAGGTTTGTCAAAATTTTATTTCTATAGAAAACTTTTGCAAAAATTTATTTCTTTAGACAACTTTCGCAAATTTTGATTTCTATAGCAAATTTTTCCAAAATTTTATTTCATTAGAAAATTTTTGCCAAACTCTATATCTCAATAGAATTTTTTTGCAAAATTATTGCTATAAAAATTTTGTCAAATTTTTATCACAATAAAAACTGTTGTCAACATTTTTATTTCTATTTATAAAGTAACATACCACTTAGTTCGAGAGGAATTCATGACTAAGCCTTTCTTTGCCCTTTGAAAAATATCATTGTGAAAATTTGAACAATTTTTTTCTTTTGTATACCTCAAATTTGCCGAAAATTTCCAATTGAATAGGTCTAATAGCATACAGAATGTTTCGCCTGACTTTTGCATGAAATCAGAAAAATCCGATAAAAATCTTGTCTACAAAAAATCTTTACCTAACAAAGGTAACATATTACAATTCCAAACGCGTCTTTGCGAATCTGATGCTCCTTGGCCATATATATTCATGATTGCTAGTGGTATTGAAAGTTTCGTACTACATTCGATAAAAGATTAATTGCTCCATCGTTTCATAATTATCGCAAAGGAAGTAAAGGCCCAACTAAAGCAAATATAACAAAACTAAATTTGAATTTAATCGAAATTCTATACAGTTCAATCAACAATCCATGAAGCGACCACCACCATATTCTCTTTGGGCAAAAACGTATCAAACCTCATAGTACTTAATTTGCTCTGCAAATACATCCATTTGATGTAAAAGAGGCATAACCATAGAAACCAGGATATGACTGTAGTGTTGAATGATGTATATGTTCTATGGTATTTCAATGGAAATAGAGGTCTTGGGAAATTTAACTCGTCGAGTGGCGGTTTGCAATGCCTTGTGGTGAACCAAAAGACAGGTGAATAGCAATCCAAAATCACATTTTTTTTACATGAGTCCTTGAATCAATTCCATGAGAATTGGAGTTTTATGGCAAATGGAATAGTGGAAAATCATCTCTATGGTTATCCCCAAAATCGTTTGGATGAGTTGGTAGTTTTGCAGTAGTTTTGCTTCGATGTACTGTATGGCAACGGGGAATTGTAATCAGAATCAAAATGTCGACTTTTACTAAATTTGATAAGTCGATTTTTCGACTATTTTAAAATTTCGAAATGTCGGCTTATCCAGTTTTGCATAGTGTGAGGTTTAGATCTTACCACTTTTTATACCCACCACCATAGAATGGTGATGGGTGTATAATAAGTTCCTCATTCCGTTTGTAACATATCGAAACATTGATTTTTATTCTTGATCAGGGAGAAATTCTAAGACGATATAACCATGCCTGTCTGTCTGGCTGGCTGGTTGTCTGTTGTAATCACGCTACAGTCTTCAGTAATGAGTAATCGTGCTGAAAATTTGCACAAACTGGTCTTTTGTCCGCAGGCAGGTCAAGTTCGAAGATGGGCTATATAAACCGGGCCATATAAACCGACCTTCCGATTTTACTTCTTGGGCTTGTAGCTTACCGTAGTTGTTCTCCAATTTGTATGAAATTGGAAATCTATAGGTATTTTAGGATCAGAAAGAGGTGTGACGAAAATGGTGATTATCGATCCAAGTTTTGGTAAAGCCCCTATATAGACCGATCTCCCGATTTTACTTTTTGGGATTCTAGTAGTTTTTTCAGGCAAATCTGTCTGAAGTTGGAAATGTAGAGGTTTTTTTGGGACCATAAATAGGTGTGGCGAATATAATGAGTGTCGGTGCAGTTTTTGATATAGTCCCCTTTTAACCCGGCCCTCAGATTTGGGGTCTATATTCTAGAACTATAGTTAGATGTGCTGAATATTGTATGTATCCTTCCATGATTTTAACATTGTGCCCGTAAATACGATCTCTCGATTTAGATCATTGGGTTTCTAGAAACCTTAGTTTTTTTCCCGGTTTGCCTGAAATTAAAAATACTGGTATTTTAGACCCACAAAAACGTGTATCGGATTTAATTTTTATCGGTCCATTTGGTAAGGCATCCATATAGATGAATTTCACTTCTCTAGGGTGAAATTATTTAAATGATTTTACTTTTCGTAATCATTTAAATAATGGGGGTAAAAATCTGCAGATGTTAGATTTCAAATCAAGGCGTTATTTCGCCATTTTCTTGCACACTTCCATGGGATTTTCACGATTACTTTAAATCTCAAACAAAATGGTTCTTATAAATGTAGAATATGATATATTCTTTATATTTAAAATCTTTAAATTTATTTTTTGGCAGCGTACTGGTTGAACTGAACTGCTTGGAAGAATATTTGTCATCAAACCCCCTACAATTTTCAAAGGAACCTATAATATTTGATTCATGGTGGTGGGTATTTAACACTCGGCCCGGCCGAACTTACTGTGGTATATACACGTTCAAAATTCACCATATTCCTCTTTCAATTTAAAACCGACTTTTTTTTTGTTAAAAGTTTACAGATCTTTTAAGGCCCACATTTAAAGTCGATTAGAGTCAAAAATGTCAAGTGTATTAACAACTTTTGTATCTCTAACAGTGATCAAATATAAAAAGGGACCTAACAGACATACCATCCAAAGCCGTGTTCATTCCTCTTACATTGTAATTCTTTTATATTTCCCACAGATAGGGATTCGCTGTTTTTCATTTTGTGAAAAATTTCTTAATTATTTATGTCATAAAATGAATTTTGCTATATTATCATACAAACCTCAAAATTGACATCACATTGACTGCGCTTGTGAGTATTCCTTGGTACATCATACTGTACCAAATCGCTACCGGATGCCGTACCATTTCGTCCTCGTCCATAACCTGCCATGGAATTTTGTAGGATATTCGATGATGAAACCTGAAAGATGCCAAAGAAAAAGAGTTTTAGTTTGTATTCGGAACAAATATTTACTAGTAAACTTAAACATTTAAGATAACAAGCAAAGAAACCTTTGATATGAAATATAGTAGGAACAAAACGTATTTAGCAACAAATTTCTTTCTTATTCGGTTCATTCAAGTTCGAAACATGAAGTTGAAGTTAGTTTGTTTAAAATTTAAAAGTTTCCTTTGAAACCCCCTTGTTGTAGCAGATCTATTGATAATGAATAGTATTTCAGAAGGATTTGATAAATATACTCCCTCAAGAAGATGGGACCTAAAATGTCACCTGAAATAGATCTAAATGAGGGTTATGCCAAAACATGGACCGTTACACTACATATTCCATATCCATGTATTTGTGAACCTACAATACCTCTCGTTTTCTATTTTCAGGCAAATCGGATAAAAATAGTGGTGTCTAGAAGACCAATAAGTCAAATCTGGTGGTATAACATACTAAAACATGAACCGGTTAACCTAAAATACTTCTAAATTTCCGATTTTAAATAAATCGGATCTCAATAGCATTATCCAAGTGCTCACAATCTAAATCGGAGGTCGCTTTATAGGGTGATTACAACAAAACCTGGATCTATATAGCCCATCGTGATTTACTTATAAACGAAAGGGTGATTACCAAAGACAGACAAAGACCGACATCAATCTCCATGGTCAAGAATAAATATAATTTAAATGCTCAGAAATCGATATTTCGATCTATTACCAACGGAATGACAAAGTTATTATACCTCCCATCGGTATGCTATATACGATGGAACATCCCATACCCATTAATGCAATCCCCTCCTGATATAATTCGTTAATGCCAACGCATAGCTGAGAAATTTAAATTGAAAACTTCACATAGTAGTACATTCTTCGTGCTGAAATTCAAGCACGATAGTGTGGCCTCTAGGCCATCGGGTCCAAAAAGTGGACGAATAATATGGTAACAACACAAGAAATGGCCAGAAAATTGAGGATCTGATTTGATCGAAATCCACGCCGCCGTGGTAGAAAACTTGCTCGAGAACTGAACATATTCGCCGATGTGACACATATTAGGATTGAAATCAATCCATTGGAGTTCCCAAAAAGTAACACATATTGAAAAATGGGATTGAAATAAAGCCATTGGGGTTCTAAAAAGTGCCAGAGCTAACCGATGCAAAACAAAGTTAGACTGTAAAGGGCCAATTCGTATGAAACTGGTCAGTTACAAAACGTGGTTCTTTTCCAACGAGAAGCCTCCAGTTTACCACACGAGCCAAAAAACATCTACTAAAAATTTCGATAAAATTTTAACAAAAATACCAAAAAAAAAAATATTATTTCTAAGAAAAGTTTGTCAAACTTTATTTAACATATATAGAAATTTTTTGTAAAACTTTATTTCTATAGCAAATTTTTGCAAAATTTTATTTCTATAGAAATTTTTGTCAAAAATTTATTTCTATAGGAAATTTTGCCATTTTTATACCCTCCACCATAGGACGGGGGGTATATTAACTTTGTCATTCCGTTTGTAACACATAGAAATATTGCTCTAAGACCCCATAAAGTGTATATATTCCGGGTCGATCTAAGCATGTCCGTCCGTCTGTTGAAATCACGCTAACTTCCGCACGAAACAAGCTATCGACTTGAAGCTTGTTGCCCCCATATAAACCGATCCCCAGATTTGAACTCCGGAGCCCCTTGGAAGAGCATAATTCACCCGATCCGGTTGAAATTTGGTACGTGGTCTTAGTATATGGTCTCTAACAACCTTGCGAAAATTGGTCCATACCGTTCTTAATTATATATAACCCCATTTAAACCGATCCTCAGATTTGACCTCCGGAGCTCTTAGAGGAGGAAAATTCATCCGATCAGGTTGAAATTTGGTGCGAGGTGAAATTTGGTATATTGCGCTAGTATACGGCCGCTAACAACCATGCCAAAATTTGTCCATATCGGTCTATAGTTATACATAGCTGTTCCCCAAAAATAATCTATCAAAATTTTATTTCTAAAAAAAAAAAAAAATTTGTCAAAATTTTATTACCATCGAAAATTTCATTTCTATAGAAAATTTTGTTATTCCATTCGTTTTTTTTTTGTTATTGTTGGTTTTGTTCTTTAAGCATTGTTGTTGTTTTTTATTGCAGCTTAAAACCATACATTGATTAAACTACAAGTGTAGCTTAACCAACAGAGGAAAAGAATGTTTGTCAAATTTATTTGGGCAAAGCCCTATAGACTGCAAAATGGTTGGATGGACGCACGTTTCGGAATTACCACATTGCAGCAAAACTATCAACCAATTATCAGAATAAATTCAGGCAGTTTATTAAACCCAACAAAAACCACACTTGAACCCTTTTTTCGGAGGGTTCAAGTGTGGTTTTTGTTGGGTTTAATAAACTGCCTGAATTTATTCCGAAACGTGCGTCCATCCAACCATCTTGCAGTCTATAGGGCTTTGCCCAAATAAATTTGACATACATTATTTTCCTCTGTTGGTTAAGCTACACATGTAGTTTAGTCAATGTATGGTTTTAAGCTGCAATAAAAAACAACAACAAAATTTTATTTCTATAGAAAATTTTGTCTAAATTTTATTTCTATAGAAAATTTTGTCAAAATTTTACTTCTATAGAAAATTTCTTACTTCTATAGAAAATTTTTGTCAAACTCAATTACATACGTATTTAATCGGGTTTTTTATACCCTAAACCACATAGTGATCAGGGTATAATAAGTTTGATTGGCCAAAAAATGTGCCAACCAGAAATATTGATTTTAGACCTCATAAAACATATACCGATCGACTCAGAATCACCTCCTGAGTCGATCTAGCGCTTGGTGTCCGTCCGTCCGTCAGTCCATGTATTTGTTGTTCACAGTCGCAATTATTAACCGATTTGGATGAAATTTGGTACAGGGTGTTTTTTGGGCACAAGGACGAACGCTATTGAATTTGGAAGAAATCTGATCAAAATTATACATATCTCCCATATATATGTATCTCCCGATTTCGACAAATGGAGTCACGTTGCGCTTTTTTACAAACCGATCAAATTTTGCACATAGTAAACTTTTTCATCACCCTTTAAGTCTGCAAAATTTCATCGAAATCGGTTCAGATTTAGATAAAGCTCCCATATATATGTATCGCCCGATTTTCCCAAATTTGGCCATAAAAACCTTATTTATTAAGCGATCTTCCTCAAACTTGGCTTACTCTAATCTTTTATGATATTGACAATATGTGCCAAAAATAATCGAAATCGGTTCAGAGTTAGATATAGCTCCCATATATATGTATCGCCCGATTTTGCCAAATTTGGCCGTAAAACCCTTATTTATCAACCGATCGTAACCAAGGTTGGTTAAATGTAATCTTCTATAGCACTAACTGTATGTGCAAAATTTCATCGAAATCGGTTCAAATTTAGATATAGCTCCCATATATATGTATCGACCGATTTTGAAATTTTTGCCTCTAATAACCTTATTGTTGACCATAGGGGCTCATTTATTAGCGGATCGTACTCAAATTTTACACAAAGTGACCTTCTGTGGTATCAATCATACTTGCAAAATATTATACAAATTGGTTCAGATTTAGATATAGGTCCCATATATATTCATCGCTCGATTTTGTCATATTTGGCCATAATACTCTTATTTATTAACCTATGTTATTCAAATTTCAAATTTTGATATACTAGCTGATCGTATTTAGACTTACATGTAGCTCTTACATAAATCTATTGCCGTATTTGCAGAAATTTGGATTTATTACCCATAACTAATTGACCGATTTCCTCATTTTTAATAATGGACTCAATATTAGTGGCATACTAACTCTTTTGGTGCAAAATAAACTATAGCTCCTAATATTAGACATTTCAGCTCAGATTGTGACAAGACACCCATAAACATGTACCCCCCTTTATGTTCACCAAACCCTATACCAATGATACTCCAATGATACCTCACAAATGCTTATGTTTACTAATTCAGTAGGGGTGGTTTAGGGTATGATATAGTCGGTCCCGCCCGACTTTCTACTTTACTCACTTGTTATACCCTCCACTATAGGATGGGGGTATATTAACTTTGTCATTCCGTTTGTAACACATCGAAATATTGCTCTAAGACCCCATAAAGTATATATATTCTGGGTCGTGGTGAAATTCTGAGACGATCTGAGCCTGTCCGTCCGTCCGTCTGTTGAAATCACGGTAACTTCCGAACGAAACAAGCTATCGACTTGAAACTTGGCACAAGTAGTTGTTATTGATGTAGGTCGGACGGTATTGCAAATGGACCATATCTGTCTACTTTTACGTATAGCCCCCATATAAACGGACCCCCAAATTTGGATTGCGATTGCTCTAAGATAAGCAAATTTCATCCGATCCGGCTGAAATTTGGTATATGGTGTTAGTATATGGTCTCTAACAACCATACAAAAATTAGTCGATATCGGTACACTTTTACGTATAGCCCCCATAAAAATGCACCCCCAAATTTGGCTTGGGATTGCTCTAAGAGAAGCAAAAATTTCATTTGGTACATGGTGTTAGTATATGGTCTCTAACAACCATGCAAAAATTGATCCACATCGGTCCATAATTACATAGAGCCCCCATATAAACCGATCCCTCGATTTGGCTTGCGGAGCCTCTAAGAGAACCAAATTTCATCCGATCCGGCTGAAATTTAGTACATGATGTTAGTAGATGGTCTCTAACAACCATGCAAAAATTGGTCCATATCGGTCCATAATTATATATAGCCCCCATATAAACCGATTCCACGATTTGGCTTGCGGAGCCTTTTAGAGGAGCAAAAGTCATCCGATCCGATTGAAATTTGGTATGTGGTGTAAGTATATTGTCTCTGACATCCATGCCAAAATTAGTCCATATCGGTCCGTAATTATATATAGCCCCCATATAACTCGATCCCCAGATTTGTCCTCCGGAGCCTCTTGGAGGAGCAAAATTCATCCGATCCGGTTGAAATTTGGAACATGGTGTTAGAATGTGGTCTCTAACAAACACGCAAGAATTGGTCCATATCGGTCCATAATTATATATAGCCCCCATATAAATCGATCCCCAGATTTGATCTCCAGAGCCTCTTGGAGGAGCAAAATTCATCCGATCCGGTTGAAATTTGCAATGTGGTGTTAGTATAAGGCCGCTAATAACCATGCCAAAATTGGTCCATATCGGTTTAGAGTTATATATAGCCGATCCCCAATCTCACAAAAATTGGTCCATATCGGTTCATAATCTGGTTGCCACACGAGCCAAAAATAATCCACCAAAATTTAATTTTTATAGAAAACATTGTCAAAATGTTATTTCTATAGAAAATTTGTCAAAATTTTATTTCTATAGAAAATTTTTTTCCAAATTTTATTTCTGTTGAAAATTTTTTTCCAAATTTTACTTCTATAGAAAATGTTGTGAAAATTTTATTTTGTCAAAATTATATTTCTATAGAAACTTTAAACTTAATTATATACGTATTTAATCAGCCTTTTTTAGCTTAATACCACGTATGGACTATGTGGTATATATTACGGTGTTAGGAAGTTCTAAGATACCTTGCCATCGGCAAATGTTACCGCAACCCAAGTAATTCGATTGTGGATGACAGTCTTCAGTAGAAGTTTCTACACAAGCCATGGTGGGGGGTACATAGGCTTCGGCCTGGCCGAACTTACGGCCGTATATACTTGTTTTAGTTATAATATATACCACGTATTGGCTAACTTACAATTTAGAAGACGGTGTTAGGAAATTTTAAGATACCTTGCCATCGGCAAGTGTTACCGCAACCCAAGTAATTCGATTGTGGATGACAGTCTTCAGTAGAAGTTTCTACGCAATCCATTTCGTACCTTTTATGAAAACCTTTCGTACCTTTTGTAAAAAATGTTCGAACTTTTAGAAAAAAAAAAAAAATTATAGTCCAAAGTGCATTTGCTTGCAGTAACAAGTTTGAAAAATGTCATCACTACTTTACATTTTAATAATACATTTACATTTTAAGAATAACTATTAGTTTGGTTGCTTCACTTGTATTCATAAACCCAAAGAAAATTTCATTAAAACTCGGCTAACGAAAAATTTTCATTGATATAACGAAATATTTCCATTAATACAAGGAAAATATTCGTTAATAGTACGAAACGTTACGTTAATTAACAGATAGTTCGTTATAATAAAGAAAAATTTCGTTGTATTAACAAATTTGTTTCGTTGGCTGACTTTTAGCGACACAATTCGTTAATATAAATAACCAAACTTTTTCTATTATGTCGCGAAATTTTACAACATTACAATGAAACTTCTTCGTTATTTCAAAGAAAATGTTTGGTAAATTTTATGAAGATATTTTAAAGCAGAATGTTTCGTAAAATATTCATAAATTCGTAAAACCTTCTTCACAAAAGTCATAAAATTTTAAGAAAATTTCGTTAAGTACGAGTACGAACTCTTTACGAAGAAAATTTAATGTTGAATATTTCGTAGATGTTTCGTATATTCAAAAATCGCTCTTCGTAAAATTTATGAAAATGAATGAAAATTTCGTTGTTTTAATGAAGAATTCACGATAATTTAATTTTTAATTTTTCTTCGTATAATTCGTAATTTTTAATTTTTCTTCGTAAAATTTACGAAAAGAATTCTTTCGGTGTACTTCTTTAATTTAATACTGAAAAACAAAAAATCTTTTTAGCTTTTGATTCAGATAATTTTCTGTTGTCTTCCATAAATCACTATGCCATTGAATTGCAAGAATTTTTTTCAGAATGCTGCCTAATAAATTATTATTGTCTTGTTGCCAAAAAATAATATTCTATAATAATTCATAGGTTATCGAAAGCACATCATCACAACACCATAAGCGGGAAGTAATAAGCATACAAATGTTAATTATTACCGAACCCTTATTTTAAATGACCCTTAAAAAGTCAATCAAGCATAGTAATTTGCAAAGAAGCAATTCATGAGCCAGCATATTCTTCGATTCTCAATGTTGCGATAAATTTCACTTTGAACAGTTGCTGCTGATACCAAGAATTCCTTTGCAATTCTTGTATTTGTCTGCACTTTAATTTTGTGTGTAGTCGCAAGCATTCACAGTGAGCAAATCCTTATCTAGCATGGTTCTATCAACAACATAAAATTGAATTACCATTACCGAACACCATCATCATCATCAGCATCAGCCACAGGACGACCGGTATCTCAAAGAATATCTTTGCATCTAAAAGGCTCAACAAGCACATATACGTATTCTTTCTCTCGCATCGGCATCGACATCACCATCATCTTAATTTTTCGAGCTGGAGATGGAGTCAAACGGAAAGTAGTCATCTTCTTCTTGGACTTAGTCTAGTTGGTCCATTAAAGATTTTTGGAAAATGTTAACTTGTGGTTTTTCTATCGAATGTCATGTTCCCTTTTAAATTGGCCTGTGTCATCTTATCTTTACGAGCGACATTCATTTATTACCATCTACAGACAATTTACATTTTTGGTCATGTTGCTGTTTCTGCTGCTGCTGCTGCTGCTAGTGCTCATCTTGCCCAAGGAATTTTAGAGAACAAGAATCCATGGAATTTTACTTACCAAGCAACATTGCAAATGTACATAGTAGTAGCCCTCATCTTCTGCTTCATCTTTACAATTTCTAAGTGCTTGTGGCCCTATGCCTTTGTCGGTAGCCGATTCTTTCTTATTAAAACCCATTACATTGAACATTTTCATTTCCGCATTTGATAACTACAAAATGGCATGTTAAATTTGTCATTAGAAAAAGGGTATCTTGTTCGATGCTTGGTTATTTAGGATCGTAGAGAAGATTTTCTTTTAATTCTCTTTAAAAAAGCAGAGGAAAGGATTTACGGGCTTTGAAGTCAGAATTATACAGCAAGTAGATAAACCGAAATAGTGAAAAGACTAAATCCTAAAAAACAAGTATGTAAAGTTTAAAGTCAAGCATAGCCGTATAGTCGGCCCTGCACGACTTTAGACTTTACATACTTGTTTATTAGGATTTAGTATTTTAACTATTTCGGTTTATCTACTTGCTGTACAATTCAGACTTCAAAGCCCATGAATCCATTCCTCTGCTTTTCTGATCTTTATCCGATTCAATGACAAAATTAATTGGATAAATTAATTTTTTCATTGATATGTCTTCAATCACAGAATCTTATGTACAATCCACAATGGATTGCGTAGAAATATTCTACGAAAGACTGTCATCCAAAATCGAATTACTTAGGTTGTGGTATCTTAAAACTTCTTAACATCGTTTTCTAAATTGTGAGTTAGTCCATACGTGGTAGAGAGCCAGAATTGAAATATTGGGGTCGCTTATATGGGAGCTATATACAATTATGAACTTGATATGGACCAATTTTTGTGTGATTGGGGATCGATTTATCTAAGGGCTATATATATCTATATGTTAGGCCGATATAGACCTAGTTAGGCATGGTTGTTAACGGTCATATACTAGCACAATGTACCACATTTCAACTGACTCGGATGAAATTTGCCCCTCCAAGAGGCTCCCAAACCCAAATATGGGGATCGGTTTATATGGGGGGCTATATATGATGATGGACTGATATCGACCACTTTTGGCATGGTTGTTTAATATCATATACTACCACCACGTCCAAATTTCAACCAGATCGGATGAATTTTGCTTCTCCAAGAGGCACCGGAAGTCAAATCTGGGGATCGGTTTATATGGGGGCTATATATAATTATAGACTGATATGAACCACTTTCATTCGATCCGGCTGAAATTTGGTACATGGTGTTAGTATATGGTCTCTAATAACAATGCAAAAATTGGTCGACATCGGTTCATAATTATATATAGGCCCCTTATAAACCGATCCCCCGATTTGGCTTGCGGAGCCTCTAAGAGAAGCAAATTTAATCCGATCCGGCTGAAGTTTGGTGCATGGTGTTAGTATATGGTCTCTAACAACTATGCAAAAATTGGTCCACATCGGTCCATAATTATATATAGGCCCCATATAACCCGATCCCCAGATTTGGCTTGCGAAGCCTCTAAGAGAAGCAAAATTTCATCCGATCCGGCTGAAATTTGGTACATGGTGGTAGTATATGGTCTCTAATAACCTTGCAAAAATTGGTCGAAATCGGTCCATAATTATATCAAGCCCCCACATAAACCGATCCCCAGATTTGGCTTGCGGAGCCTCTAAGAGAAGAAAATTTCATCCGATCCGGCTGAAATTTGGTACATAGTGTTAGTATATGGTCTCTAACAAACACGCAAGAATTGGTCCATATCGGTCCATAATTATATATAGCCCCCATATAAACCGTTCCCCAGATTTGATCTCCGGAGCCTCTTGGAGGAGCAAAATTCATCGGATCCGGTTGAAATTTGCAACGTGGTGTTAGTATAAGGCCGCTAATAACCATGCCAAAATTGGTCTCATCGGTCCATAATTATATATAGCTTCCATATAAACCCATCCCCAGATTTGAGCTCCGGAGCCTCTTGGAAGACCAAAATTAATCTGATTCAGTTGAAATTTGGTACGTGGTGTTAATATATGGCCTCAAACACCCATGCAAAAATTGGTCGAAATCGGTCATATATAGGCCCCATATAAACTGATCCCCATATTTGACCTGCGGAGCCCGTTGGAAGAGAAAAATTCATCCGATTCGGTTGAAATTTGGAACGTGATGTTAGTATAATGCCCCATATAAACCGATCCCCAGACTTGACCTCCGGTGCCTTTTGGAGAAGCAAAATTCATCCGATCTGTTTAAAATTTGGTACGTGGTGGTAGTATATGATATTTAACAACCAAGCCAAAAGTGGTCCATATCAGTCCATAATCATATATAGCCCCCATATAAACCGATCCCGAGATTTGGTTTTGGATCCTCTTGGAGGAGCAAATTTCATCCGAGTCAGTTGAAATTTGGTACATTGTGCTAGTATATGGCCGTTAACAACCATGCCTAACTAGGTCCATATCGGTCTATAGTTATATATAGCCCTCGGATAAATCGTCCCCAATCACACAAAAATTGGTCCATATCAATTTCATAATTCTATATAGCCCCCATATAAGCGACCCCCATATTTCAATTCTGGCTCCCTACGTACCGTGCAAAAGTCCATATCGATTCGTAATTATTTGTAGACTTATCTATACATACTTTTTTGTCTAATACCATGTATGGACTAGGTTAGGTTAGGTTAGGTTATGTGGTAGCCCGATGTATCAGGCTCACTTAGACTATTCCCATTGTGATACCACAGTGGTGAACTTCTCTCTTATCACTGAGTGCTGCCCGGTTCCATCTTAAGCTCAATGACAAGGGACCTCCTTTTTATACCCTAGTCCGAACGGCGTTCCACATTCCATTGAAACCACTTAGAGAAGCTTTGGAACCCTCAGAAATGTCACCAGCATTACTGAGGTGGGATAATCCACCGATGAAAAACTTTTTGGTGTTCGATCGTAGCAGGAATCGAACCCACGACCTTGTGTATGCAAGGCGGGCATGCTAACCATTGCACCACGGTGGCTCCCATGTATGTATGTATGGACTAACTATCAATTTAGAAAATGATGTTAAGAAGTTTTAAGATACCACAACGCAATTAATTCGATTATGGATGACAGTCTTTCGTAGAAGTTTCTACGCAATCCATGGTGGAGGGTACATAAGATTCGGCCTGGCCGAACTTACGGCCGTATATACTTGTTTTTTGCTGGGAAGTCCAGTAAATTTCATCACATATTGGGGATCCAACCTACGTTTTTCGAAGTTGTTTATTTTTTTGCTGGGAACTTTCCACAGATATGTACAAAAATGTTTTTATACCCTCCATCATAGGATGGGGGTATATTAACTTTGTCATGCCGTTTGTAACACATCGAAATATAAAGTATATATATTCTGGGTCGTGGTGAAATTCTGAATCGATCTAAGCATGTCCGTCCGTCCGTCCGTCTGTTGAAATCACGCTAACTTCCGAACGAAACAAGCTATCGACTTGAAACTTGGCACAAGTAGTTGTTATCGATGTAGGTCGGATGGTATTGAAAATGGGCCATATCGGTCCACTTTTACGTATAGCCCCCATATAAAGGGACCCTCATATTTGGCTTGTGGAGCCTCTAAGAGAAGCATATTTCATCCGATCCGGCTGAAATTTGGTACATGGTGTTGGTAGATGGTCTCTAATAATCGTGCAAAAATTGGTCCACATCGGTCCATAATTATATATAGCCCCCATATAAACCGATCCCCAGATTTGGCTTGTGGAGCCTCTAAGAGAAGCATATTTCATCCGATCCGGCTGAAATTTGGTACATGGTGTTGGTAGATGGTCTCAAACAATCATGCAAAAATTGGTCCACATCGGTCCATAATTATATATAGCCCCCATATAAACCGATCCCCAGATTTGGCTTGCGGAGCCTCAAAGAGAAGCAAATTTCATCCGATCCGGCTGAAATTTGGTACATGGTGTTAGTATATGATCTTTAGTAACCGTGCCAGAATTGGTCCATATCGGTCCATAATTATATATAGCCCCCATATAAAACGTTCTCCAGATTTGACCTCCGGAGCCTCTTGGAGGAGCAAAATTCATCCGATCCGGTTCAAATTAGGAACGTGGTGTTAGTATATGGTCGCTAACAACCATACAACAATTAATCCAATCACTCAAAAATTGGTCCATATAGGTTCATAATCATGGTTGCCACTAGAGCCAAAAATAATCCACCAAAATTTTATTTATGTAGAAAATTTTGTCAAAATTTTATTTCTATAGAAAATTTTGTTTAAATTTTATTCGGTTCATAATAAAATTTTCATCATTGTCAAAATTTTATTTCTATAGAAAATTTTGTTCAAATTTTATTCGGTTCATAATCATGGTTGCCAATCGAGCCAAAAATAATCTACCAAGATTTTATTTCTGTAGAATATTTTGTCAAAAGTCTATTTCTATAGAAAATTTCTGTAGAAATTTTTATCAAAATTTTCTTTCTATAGAAAATTTTGTCAAAATTTTTATTTCTATAGAAAA
Organism: Haematobia irritans; assembly: GCF_050003625.1. Lineage (NCBI taxonomy): Eukaryota > Metazoa > Arthropoda > Insecta > Diptera > Muscidae > Haematobia > Haematobia irritans. The sequence continues at coordinate 150,564,605 of NC_134398.1, read as the reverse complement.
TTTTATTTCTATAGAAAATTTTGTTAAAATTTTATTTCTGTAGAAAATTTTGTCAAAATTTTATGTCTACTTTGTCAAACTGAATTATATACGTATTGGATCGATCTTTTTTGATTTAATATATACCACGTATGGACTTACATACAATTTAGAAGATGGTGTTAGGAGGTTTTAAGATACCTTGCCATCGGCAAGCGTTACCGCAACTTAAGTAATTCGATTGTGGATGGCAGTGTTTAGAAGAAGTTTCTACGCAATCCATGATGGAGGGTACATAAGCTTCGGCCTGGCCGAACTTACGGCCGTATGTACTTGTTTTTGTTTGAGATTTTCCTGTTTTTGGATTTAGTACAAAAAGATTTTCAATAAACATTTAATGGGGAAAATATTTGTAAAGTTATACGAAAAAATTTGGGAAGAATAATTCTCGTATGTAAATTTCATAAGAAATTAACATAAAAGAACCAAATTGAATCATCTCACCCGGCCAGATCTCGCTAAAGACTATGGAAATGTGTAGTGGCCAACACTAAAACATATATGTATTAATAGAAATAATAGATAATAGATTAGTCAGGCTTGCGAGATGGGTATCTGGCATTTTCTTTTCAGTAACTTAATGATGTCAATTCCCTTAATCTTCCTGTCCAATAAGCTCGAATAAATATTGTAATAATTTCTAGTTTAAATGATTTGGACATTGAACCAGCCTGCATTGATATCAGGCTAACATAAAAATATTTCTAATAATACTAATAATACTCTGCTCTAAATTTACAATAAGTTCATTTCTCTCACTGCATTTCAACTCTCTCTAAAACCATGCATTTGTGTGTGCGTGTTTCTTTCTATTTCTCAAAAACAAAAATTTGCTTGGTCGCAAACACCAAACCGAATATAATTGAATTATATGACAAATTGTACATTGCTAACAAGGTTAGATTTAAATGTAAACCACAAAAATGTTTGATTTGACTTACCTCAAATTTTTGAAATCCAAGCTCAATATCATATGCATCCAATTGCTCGCTGAAACGTCGTCTATAGCGGACGCCATCCATTGAATTAGCAACTGGGCCAGTACCATCTGTCGCCGCCACCAGTGTGGATACCGATGTTTCCGTCGTGCCAGTATCATTTGTATTAGTGACATAAATGCGACCACTGCCACCACCACTTCCGTATTCATGGTTATCATTGCGTTTGTGCATTCGTATGCAAATGCCGCCACCCTCGGTGTCGTCCACTTCATCATCCGTATCAGTGGTACAATCACCGGGTGTACCCTTACTGCAAGTGGGTGAGCCATTGCATGAATTTTGGCCGCAATGCCGTAGCCTTTGGCGTTGCTGATGATGGTGGTGCTGGTGATGTTTGTCACGATCACGTTGACCACGAGATTTTTGCAAAACACTTTGGCGACAACGTGTCCCACAGGCAATGGCTGATATTTTACTTGCATAATAGTACATAGCCATGTGTCACGTTTTGCTGCAGGAGCGTCCTGTCCAATGATACATTGGGCTACCCTAGTGTAGAATGCGAGCTTTCTTAAAACGAAGCGTTACCAATATCACACGAACAAAAAAACAAAAACAACAACGAGGGACTAAATCGTAGTGAAGCTTAGTTGTTCTCTCGGTTTTCTATAACGCTATAGTTTATTTTCAAGATTTATAGGGAAACGGAAATGGTTATGCGTATCTCTCTGTGTGTGTGTGTTTCTATGATTGTTTCCTTTTTCAATTTAACATTCGATTATAGGTTGTTGGCCTCGTTCTCACTGTTTACCAATGTCGTTGGTGTTGTTTTGTTTGGTTTGATGTTGTCTCTCAGTTTGATTTTTATCGCCTCTGTGATTTGGTGTTTGTGGTTTCTTTGGTTGTTGTTCGAGTTCGAGTTGCTGTTGTATTTGCTTTTCTTCTGGTAACTGGCATTTCCGTTTTATTGACAAACGATGTAAATACCCAACGCTTTTCTAATTCCCCTCGATTCGATCGAACTCACGTAAATTGTTGCTCACGTTTATGTTTCCGTTACGTTAACTATGTGCTAAACGCATCAACATCAGTTCAAGATTTTCTAGGTTGTTTGTTTGTTCAACTTGTTGTTGTTGACTTTGTGGGTTCGACACTATTTTCCCGCTTTTTGTATTTTTGTTGTTTGTATTGAGATTATAATACTTTGAATAGCATCTGTGTGTGTGTGTGTGTTTGTATTTGGAATCATGACATCACGTAACACCATTGAATTTTCCATCGTCACTTGATGTCGAACATGACACGTAATCGAATGTTAATTATGTTCGTGTTCATGACACTTTTTTTTTCCAACCACAAGTTAATTTATTCTGTAACACCAAGACAATTTTCTTTTACATTATTTTTCAAAGTTAAGACAATTTTTGAGATTTTATCGAAGATCCCAAAAGCCATGACGATGGCAGAATATCGTCACTAATTTTGGTATAAAAAAATAAAATTTTTCTAAAGATTTTTATACCCTGCGTCACACTGTGGAACAGGGTATTATAAGTTAGCGCATATGTTTGCAACACCCAGAAGGAGACGAGATAGACACAAGATGTATTTAGCAAAAATGCTCAGGGTGGGCTCCTGAGTCGATATAGCCATGTCCGTCTGTCCGTGAACACAGTTTTGTAATCAAAGTCTAGGCCGCAGTTTTAGTCCAATCGACTTCAAATTTGGCACAAGTATGTGATTTTGGAAGAAATCGGTTCAGATTTAGAAATAGTTCCCACATATATATATATATATATATATATATATATATATATATATATATATATATATATATATATATATATATATATATATATATATATATATATATATATATATATATATATATATATATATATATATATATATATATATATATATATATATATATATCGTTACCTTAATATACAAAGGCCCCAACTCATAATTTTTCAAAATCGCGTTTTTTGTCGATTCTGACAGAGCACCATCAGATACACCTTCCATAAAAAATTTACGGAGATACGTTGAAAAATAGCGAAGTTATAAGTTAATAATGTAAAGCCCTAACTCATATCCACACAATAAGTACAAAAAAAAAAGCCCTAACTCATTTATTACTGCCAAAACACATAGCAGGCATAGATTTTCGGATTTTGTTCTTATTGCTTTTGTGTTATGTATGTCTGTGAGCGGTTATTGCGGTTAAATAAATAGTGAAAAAATAATACATAGAAAAAACTATGGATCTTGTCACCGAAAATTCTGCAGACAAATCAAATGTTGTGGAACGCATTAGAGGAATTGTTCCGAGGCAATCAGAATGGAAGCAAAATGTTAATAAAATGAATCGGATGAAAGGTAAAGAATATTCTGGAATATCAGACAATCGTTTCTGCCAAAAGCCTCCAAGACAGCAAGGTGCAACTTGCACATCAAATTTTTGCGAAAGAAGTGCTTTAAGGCATTGTTCGAAGTTGAGGGAGTCTACGCGAAAAGAAATTTTTAAATCGTTTTGGGAGATGTCATGGGAGCAAAAACGTCTATATGTAATAAGTCTTGTATCTTTGGAGCTGAAAAAACAAATTTTGTCAGAAAATTCAACACGGACGCAATCCAAAGCATTTTTCTTAAGACAGAATTCTACCCGATTGCAAGTGTGCCGGCCAATGTTTCTTTCAACATTAGGATTGAAAGAAAAAATGCTTCGAAATTGGATTCGCTCTGGTGAGAAACACGGCACAGTAATCAGTCCAGAGAAGCACTCAATTTCTTCCATACAATCTAAAATATATTCCGACAATGGCAAACGCAATAAGGAAAGACGAGCAGTTCTTCAAAAATGGCTAGATGAGTTGCCGAAAATGGAATCGCATTACTGTAGAAAGAGATCGAAGAAGTTATATTTTGAACATCCATTTACGTCACAACAAGAGATTTATAAGCTTTACGTCGATAAATGTGCATCACGCAATGAAAGTGCCATAAAAAAATTGTCATATCCAGTTTTTGCAAATATAATGAAAGAATCTAATTACTCAATTTTTAAGCCTAGAAAAGACGAATGTGATATTTGCATATCGTATAAGGCAAAGAATGTGTCTGACGAAAACTACAACAAACACAGAGAAGAAATAGAGAAGATGCGGGAAGAGAAACGGAATGACATAATGAATGCACATTCCGGATTATGTGCAGTCTTTTGTATGGATATGCAAGCAGTTAAGCTAGTGCCTCAATTAAATGCAAGCTCTGCATATTATAAAATGAAATTGCAAGTTCACAATTTCACAATGTACAATGTCATCACGCATGAATCTGATAATTTCGTGTGGGATGAGACTGATGGAAGTCTCGTAGCGTCTGTTTTTGTGACATGCATTATAAAACATTTAAGAAACTTTGTTGCTTATTGTCCAGAAATCCACCACATAATCATTTATTCTGATGGCTGCTTCTACCAAAACCGAAATGTTACCTTGTCCAATGCCTTGCTTACATTTTGTATGGAGACAAATATATCAATAGAGCAGAAGTACCTAGTAAGTGGACACACACAGATGGAATGCGACTCCACACACTCCCTTATTGAGAGAAAGGTGCGAAGAAAGCAAATATACTTACCTTCTCAATTTGCGGAACTGATAAAAGAGGCTCGACAATCCCCTTCACCTTTAAAAGCACACCAACTGCATTATGACTTTTTTTTAGACTTCGAAAGCATTCCCAAGCGATACACATCAATTCGCCCAGGTTAGTATTACTGTTTAGTAAAATTGTTTGTAATTCAAATTGTAGTTTTAAAATTAGGTAGAAGCAGTGGCGACCCAACTGTTAACAAGCTACGAGCATTGGGTTATGACAACTCAGGATATATATATTACAAAACAGATATATGTGCCGAGTACGTGATTTTGCCACAAAGACGCGCGACGACTTATAAATCTGCCCAACCTAGTCCACTTTATAGTAACAAAATTGAACTATCCAAAAAGAAGTGGGACCATTTGCAAGACTTAAAAAATTTACTACCAAAAGACTGCCATCACTTCTATGAACAATTACCTTATAAAACCTAAGTTTATATTCTCTTAAAATATAAACTGTTTTACCAATTCTAACATTTGCTTTACTTAAATATGAATTGATATATTATTTTGTTTTCTTTTAAGTTGTGCAAGAAAAAGCCCCAACTCATTTTTTTTTTTCAAAAATTCAAACCCAAAAAGCCCTAAGTCATACAAATTAATTAAAAACGTAAATATTAAAAAAATTATTATAATTTTGAATTTGTCTGATGTTAATAATAAAAACTGCATTTAAAATTTTTTTGTATCTGGTGCGTTTCTTGTTTTATTAAGTTTTTTCCTCCTCCTGTAAACTTTGTTTTTCATGAGTTAGGGCCTTGTATATTAAGGTAACGATATATATATATATATATATATATATATATATATATATATATATATATATATATATATAATATATATATATATATATATATATATATATATATATATATATATATATATATATATATATATATATATATATATATATATATATATATATATATATATATATATATATATATATATATATATATATATATATATATATATATATATATATATATATATATATATATATATATATATATATATATATATATATATATATATATATATTTCGCCCGATATGGACTTATATGACCCCAGAAGCCAGAGTTTTACCCTAATTTGTTTAAAATTTTGCACAAAAAGAAAAATTAGTACTATAGTCAAGTATGCCAAATTTTATTGAAATCGGTTCAGATTTAGATATAGCTCCCATATATATCTTTTGCCCGATATGGACTAATACGGTCCCAGAAGCCAGAGTTTTACGCCAATTTTGTTGAAATTTCGCACTAGGAGTACAATTAGTAGTGTAGTCAAGTGTACCAAATTTTATTGAAATCGGTTCAGTTTTAGATATAGCTCCCATATAAAGCTTTCGCCCGATTCACACTCATATGACCACAATGGCCAATCTTTTACTCCGATTTAATTGAAATTTTGAACAGGGAGTAGAATTAGCATTGTAGCTATGCGTGGTTGAAATCGGTTAAGGTTTAGATATAGCTCCCATTTTTTTTTTAAGAATTTGTAAATATCTAGTATTTGCTATGATTTATATGACATGGAACATAAAATGTTTGTAAGTATTTGAACTAGTACATTTAATCTTCCTGCATTTTGAGGAGAGGGATAACTCCTCTTGACAAAGTAAGCTTGAAATTTGTGGGGAATATGATGGAGGATGATCCTACGACTTGAGGATCGTGAATATTTAAAACAAGTATATACGGCCGTAAGTTCGGCCAGGCCGAATCTAATGTACCCTCCACCCCGGATTGCGTAGAAACTTCTACGAAAGACTGTCATCCACAATCGAATTACTTGGGTTGAGGTATCTTAAAACTTCTTAACATCATTTTCTCAATTGTGATTTAGTCCATACATGGTATATATTAGACAAAACAAGTTTCTATGCAATCCATGGTGGAGGGTACATAAGATTCGGCCTGGCCGAACTTACGGACGTATATACTAGTTTTCCTTCAAACTGCGAAATTTTCTTTATCAATTGAAAAAAAAAGTATATACGGCCGCAAGTTCGGCCAGGCCGAATCTTATGTACCCACCACCATGGATTGCGTAGAAACTTCTACGAAAGACTATCATCCACAATCGAATTACTTGGGTTGTGGTATCTTAAAACTTCTTAACATCGTTTTCTAGACAAAAAAAGTTATGTATAGTTAAGTCTACAAATAATTACGAATCGATATGGATTTTTTGTACGTAGAGAGCCAGAATTGAAATATCGGGGTCGCTTATATGGGGGCTATATACAATAATGAACTTGATATGGACCAATTTTTGTGTGATTGGGGATCGATTTATCTGAGGGCCATATATAACTATAGACCGATATGAACCTAGTTAGGCATGGTTGTTAACGACCATATACTAGCACAATGTACCAAATTTCAACTCACTCGGATGAAATTTGCTCCTCCAAGAGGCTCCAAAACCAAATCTGGAGATCGGTTTATATGGGGCTATGTACGATTATAGACTGATATGGACCACTTTTGGCATGGTTGTTAAATATCATATACTACCACCACGTACCAAATTTCAAGCAGATCGGATGAATTTTGCTTCTCCAAAAGGCACCGGAGGTCAAATCTGGGGATCGGTTTATATGGGAGCTAGATATAATTATGGACTGATAGGAACCAATTCCTGCATGGTTGTTGGATACCATATACTAACATCATGTACCAAATTCCAACCGAATGGGAAGAATTTTGCTCTTCCAAGGGGCTCTGGAAGTCAAATCAGGGGAACGGTTTATATGGGGCCTATATATAATTATGGACCGATATCGACCAATTTTTGCATGGGAGTTTGAGGCCATATATTAACACCACGTACCAAATTTCAGCCGGATCGGATGAAATTTGCTTCTCTTAGAGGCCTCGCAAGCCAAATCGGGGGATCGGTTTATATGGGGGCTATATATAATTATGGACCGATGTGGACCAATTTTTGCCTGGTTGTTAGAGACCATATACTTACACCATGTACCAGATTTCAGCCGGATCGGATGGAATTTGCTTCTCTTAGAGGCCTCGCAAGCCAAATCGGGGGATCGGTTTATATGGGGGCTATATATAATTATGGACCGATGTGGACCAATTTTTGCGTGGTTGTTACAGACTATATACTAACACCATGTACCAAATCTCAGCCGGATCGGATGAAATTTGCTTCTCTTAGAGGCCTCGCAAGCCAAATTTTGGGGACCGTTTATATGGGGGCTATACGTAAAAGTGGACCGATATGGCCTATTTGCAATACCATCCGACCTACATCAATAACAACTACTTGTGCCAAGTTTCAAGTCGATAGCTTGTTTCGTTCGGAAGTTAGCGTGATTTCAACAGACGGACGGACGGACGGACATGATCAGATCGACTCAGAATTTCACCACGACCCAGAATATATATACTTTATGGGGTCTTAGAGTAATATTTCGATGTGTTACAAACGGAATGACAAAGTTAATATACCCGCCATCCTATGGTGGTGGGTATAAAAATTATGTATAGGTAAGTCTACAAATAATTACGAATCGATATGGACTTTTTGTATGTAGAGAGCCAGTATTGAAATAGGGGGGTAGCTTATATGGGGGCTATATACAATTATGAACTTGATATGGACCAATTTTTGTGTGATTGGGGATCGATTTATCTGGGGGCCATATAAAACTATAGACCGATATGGACCTAGTTAGGCATGGTTGTTAACGACCATAAACTAGCACAATGTACCAAATTTCAACTCACTCGGATGAAATTTGCTCTTCCAAGAGGCTCCAAAACCAAATCTCGGGATCGGTTTATATGGGGCTATGTATGATTATGAACTGATATGGACCACTTTTGGCATGGTTGTTAAATATCGGATGAATTTTGCTCTTCCAAGAGGCTCCGGAGGTCAAATCTGGTGATCGGTTTATATGGGGAGCTATATATAATTATGGACCGATGTGGACCAATTTTTGCATGGTTGTTAGAGACCATATACTAACATCACGTACCAAATTTCAGCCGGATCGGATGAAATTTGCTTCTCTTAGCGGCCTCGCAAGCCAAATCGGGGGATCGGTTTATATGGGGGCTATATATAATTATGGACCGATGTGGACCAATTTTTTCACGGTTGTTAGAGACCATATAATAACACCATGTACCAAATTTCAGCCGGATCGGATGAAATTTGCTTCTCTTAGAGGTCTCGCAAGCCAAATCGGGATCTCGGTTTATATGGGGGCTATATATAATTATGGACCGATTGTTGTGGCATCGCCCACAACAATATACCCTTTACCACTGTGTAGACCAACACCTTTAGTACTATCTCAAATCCATCAAATTTTTGTGGGAGCTATAAAAAAAGGTTTAGGTTCCCATATACATGTGTTAAATCTATCAACCAAATTTGACACACTTTTCGACACAATCTTTGTGCAAAACAGAAAGGAAATTAGGGTAAAACTCTGGCGTCTTGGGTCATATAAGCGCATATCGGGCAAATGATATATATAGGAGATATATATAAATCTGAATCGATTTCTTCCAATAACAAAAGGGTTCTATTCTGACCCAAAAAACATACTTGTGCGAAATTTGAGGTCAATTGGACTAGGTTAGGTTAGGTGGTAGCCCGATAATCCAGGTTCACGTAGATTATTCAGTCCACAGTGGTGGGATTCACCCTTATCACTAAGTGTTACCCGACTCCATGTAAAGCTCAATGAAAAGGGACCTCCCTTTTCTAGACGAGTTCGAACAGCACGTCATATTGCTTTGAAATCATTAGAGAACATAACTAAGAGGGGATAATCCACTTTCCACACCAAACTTTTTGGTGTTCGGTGGAAGCATGTATCGACCCACAATCTTTTTGTGCAAGGCTGACATGCTAATCATAGCACCACTGTGCCTCGATTGGACTAAAACTGCGACCTAGATTTGGATTACAAAAATGTGTTCACAGACAGACGGACATGGTTAGGTCGACTCAGTGTATATCCCGTCTTCTTCTGGATGTCACAAATATATGCACTAATTTATAATGCCCTGTTCTACAATGAAGCGCATGGTATAAAAACAAGAAGTAACACAACTTCAAGTTAAAAATATTCCACATATATTTTACGAAAAAATTGAGTCGCAGAAAAATTGCATTAAAATTTAGTTGCAGTGATAATGTTACAATAATTGAGTATGTTGCAAAAAATGTGTTAGTATTCCATTATGATACAGCACAATAAATTGTAAAGGCTCCATTTTTCGAACATGTAGGGATACCTTAATGCCAAAGTAGGCTAAATCCTATTATCATTTTATTTAGTTCATATTAAAGCCAAAAATTCAATAGGCCATCGAAATTGACGTCAATAATCAATTGTTGGAATTTTACCAAATTCAAGGCGTTTCCCCCAATTACTTCCACTTTTTACTTAGGCTACACTGATTGGAAGCAGAATCTATATGGGTTTCTTTTTCTTGCTAACTATATATTCTCAAGTATCACAGCAACGTCAAGGAAATGAATGGAATCGTGTGACATGTCTTTCGTTAAGATTATATTCACAGTAATAAGATTTTGCTTTTGGTGCCTTAAGGCATTAAGAGAAGAATGTCGTCCTTTGTATGTTGACATCTTTTTTAGCGCAGTTGTCTTTTATAAGAACTCCGTTGTTCATTTTAACAAGGACCTCTTGCATGTTTTCTCTTGTTTTTTTTTAATATTTCACTTGAAGTTTCGAGGAACCCCATTCACATTTTAATGTAATGCACCATCTGAAAAAGAGAAAAAGAAAATTTAATATATAAATATAATAGCATTGCAATATTAAATAATTTTTTATTTTTAAATAGAGAAAAATTTAATGTGAATAATTAAATATTAAATTTTAATAAAATTTGGTGCGCAGTTCATAGTGACCTATACACGTTTTTGTTTTGTTTCATGCAAAAAATCAACTTCTCCTATTTTTGTATAGGCTTTGCTTCATGGCCAAGTTACAGAAAACCCTAGAATTTAAGGACAATTTCATAATTGCTTAATATTTGATCCCAATATTTTAGGACAAGCCAATTAAAGACCATGTTTCTACCTCGGAGCTAATCACAAATTGCAGTGGTATTCACAAATGACTTGAAAAGGACATCGAATTTGATCCCGAGAATGTTGGCTTAATTTATAGTCACAATTACACGCAGAGAAGGAATATGATCACCTCAAACATATTTCAAGAGCAAAATGTTATTTTTGTATGGTGACCAGGGATGTGGAGTCGAGCCAATTTTGCTCGACTCCGACTCCAGCATTTTTCATCAGCTCGACTCCGACTCCTACTCCGGAGTCGACTCCGGGTAATATAACTAAATCTCATTTTAATACCACTATTTTGTAGTTCTATTGTGGGGGTACCGTAAGTGGATCGATATAAAGAATCGTATTTATTTATGTGTGCAAAAAAAGGTCTTAATTTCACATTAGATGCCAATTGAACTCTTATTTCAAATTTAGGGCAATGTTTAATAAATAAAATAATGATATAAATACCCATCATTATATGAGAAGATACCAAAAGTATATGTATTTGTGACCAAAATTATTGATACTATCTCAAATCCTTTAAATTTGTTGCGAGCTATATAAAGGTTTATATTCCCATATGCATCAATTTGAATCAGAATTGATTTAGACAAAATTGTATATACTTCTACAAAATCTATGTACTTAAAATTTAAATCTAAATCTAAAATTATGGGACGTAACACAATTTTAACAAAAAATAAAAATGAAAGGAAAGTCTAAAGTCGGTCGGGCCGGTTATAATATACTCTGCACAACTTTGTATTTAGATCTACATTTTGATAAAATCTCAAATCAGACTTCTACAAAATCTCGGGCAATATTTGGGAAATATTTATAATTGTTTGACAATTTCGCAAAAATGAATTTATGATTCATTCATTGAAAAATTTGAAAATTTGAGTCATTTCTACAAGTTTTCGACTTAGCAGTGAGTATCAGTGAGCATACAATTTTGGAAAAATTTTTGTCTAGTAAATAAAATATATATCTATATAAAATAGAAATAAAATTTTGCAAAATTTTCTACAGAAACAAAATTTTGACTAAATTTTCTATAGAAATAAAATTTTGAATAAAATTTGGAAAATTTTTTATAGAAATAAAAGTTTGAAAAAATTATCAATAGAAATACAATTTAAAAAAAAATTGTGTAAGAAACGAAATTTTGCAAAATTTTCTATAGAAATAAAATTTTGCAAAATATTCTATAGAAACAAAATTTTGACTAAATTTTATATAGAAAAAAATATTTCTATAGTAATAAAATTTTGAATACATTTTTTATAGCAGTGAGTATCAGTGAGCATCAGTAAGAAAAAAAAAATTGAGAAAATTTGCTATAGAATTAAAATTTGATAATTTTTTCTTATAGAAATAAAATTTTGAAAAAATTATCAATAAAAATACAATTTTAGAAAAATTTTTGTGTAGTAAATTAAATTCTGCAAAATATTCTACAGAAACAAAATTTTGACTAAATTTTCTATAGAAATAAAATTTTCTGCACGCAAAAAAATAATTCTTTCCTCCCAAATGAAATTTTAGACAAGCAAAGTTCGTTTCTCATTTGCTTTCGCTGTAAGGAAGTGTATTTGGAAGAAAAGTATATACTTTTTGTGATAAACGTTTATTCCTTTCCAGGATTTCATAAAGACAAACTAAAAAAAACATTGTTTTCTTGCTAATTGCATTTTCCCTCACATCTTTCTCACATCCACGAGATTTTTTAGTTCCTAACACCTTTTCCTGTAATACCAACAATGAAGAAGAAATTATACGATTTTATAAATTTTTTTACCTTTCGCCTGGACGGAGAATCGAACCGCGTACCATGCACTTTGTAAGCCAAATTTTGCAACATATTCTATAGAAACAAAATTTTGACTCAATTTGCTATAGAAATAAAATTTTGACTCAATTTTCTATAGAAATAAAATTTTGACTAAATTTTCTATAGAAAAAAATATTTCTATAGTAATAAAATGTTGAATAAATTTTTTATAGAAATAAAATTTTGACAAAATTTGCTATAGAAACAAAATTTTGACAAAACTTTTTATAGAAATAACATTTTGACAAAATTTTCTATAAAAAACAACTTTGAAAAATTTTTTCTGTCAATATTCCACATGTTTGTATATGGCCTTAAAATAAAATTAAAAAAAAATAATTTCGATTCTTCGAAATATTTCAAATAAATTGATATGGGCATTAATATGGATCGATTCAGCCCATCTGCTAATCTAACATTCTAGGAAACATAAAAAGATAGCCGTAATTGGAAGTTGATTTTCATTTACTATCATGCTGTACATTGATCGAATGAATAACGCAATGGAAATTAATTTGCGTAAAAACTTGCTTAGTTACAAAAATGTGAAGTGTTTTAAAAAATTTGGTTTAGCCGGAGTCGGAGTCGAGAAAAATTTTTACGACTCCGACTCCAAGACTCCGACTCCGGCTCCACAGCCCTGATGGTGACCATGTAACATGTTTGCCACTAAAATGTTATTTTCTCGTCAAATATAACCTGCTTGCCGAAATCAGATAAATGATTCCGAGGAAATAACATGTTTGCTCTTAAAACATGTTTGAGGTGATCATATTCCTTCTCTGGGTGTATTTCGCCATCTACTTTGGCATTGAACTGTCCGCGTACTTCTGCCGCCTATGTAGTGAATACTGTGGCTGAGGACTTTGTGGCAGATATTTTCAAATTTCTGGCAATGGCATAAATGTATAAGAACAGCAAAGAAGACGTTTAATCGATCGCGGCATCCGGGCCCATTGGGATGTCGCGATTGTACATTGGGTGTGGAAGAGACCAGAGGTAGAAATTGAACACTGCCGAAGATATAACCACGGTTGCCACAGCTGGTAGAATTCTGCCACAATGGAAAATTTTTTACTGTTTGGTAGAATTTTTGATATTATTTTTGTAGATTTTGCAATATATTATTCTACGAAAATTTTTAAATAGAAATAAAATGTTGACAACATTTTCTATAGAAATAAAATTTTAACAAAATTTTTTATAGAAGTAAAACTTTGACAAATTTTCTATAGAAATAAATTTATGAAAAATTTTCTATGGAATTAAAACTTTGACAAAGTTTTCTATAGAAATAAAATGTTGACAAAATTTTCTATAGAAATAAGATTTCGGCAAAATTTTCTATAGAAATAAATTTTTAACAAAATTTTTTATTGAAATAAAATTTTGACAAAATTTTCTGTAGAAATAATATGTTGAAAATTTTCTATAGAAACAAAATTTCGACAAAATTTTCTATAGAATTAAAATTTTTACAAAATTTTCAGTAGAAATGAAATTTTGACAAAATTTTCAATAGAAAGAAAATTTTGGCATATTTTGCTATAAAAAAAAACATTTAAAAATTTTTCTATAGCAATAGAATTTTAACAAAATTTTCTATAGAAATAAACTTTTGACAAAATGTTCTATAGAATTAAAATTTTTAAAAATTTTCTATAGAAATGCAATTTTTATAAAATTTTCTATAGAAATAAAATTTGGACAAGATTTTCTAAAGAAATAAAATTTTGACAAAATTTTCTATAGAAATAAAATTTTGAAAAAATTTTCTATACAAATAAAATTTTGACAAAATTTTCTATAGAAATAAAATTTTGACAAACTTTTCTATAGAAATAAAATTTTGAAAAAATTTTCTATAGAAATAAAATTGTGACAAAATTTTCTATAGAACTAAAATTTTGACAAAATTTTCTAAAGAAATAAAATTTTGACAAAATTTTCTACAGAAATAAATTTTTGACAAAATTTTCTAGAGAAATAAAATTTTGACAAAATTGCCGGAGAAGGATTGTTTGTTGTTTTCTATAGAAATACAATTTTGACCAAATTTTCTATAGAAATAGAATTTTGACAAAATTTTCTATAGAAATAAATTTTTTACAAAATTTTTTATAGAAATAAAATTTTGGCAAAATTTTCTATAGAAATAAACTTTTGACAAAATATTCCATAGAAATAAAATTTTGACACAATTTTCAGTAGAAATAAAGTTTTGCTAAAAATTTCTATAGAAATAAAATGTTGACAAGATTTTCTCTAGTAACAAAATTTTGATAAAATATTCTGTAGAAATAAAATATTTACAAAATTTTCTATAGAAATAAAATTTTGACAAAATTTTCTATAGAAATAAAATTTAGCAAAATTTATTATAGAATTAAAACTTTGACATATATTCTATACAAATAAATTTATGAAAAATTTTCTATGGAAATACAACTTTCACAAAATTTTCTGTAGAAATAAAATGTTGACAAAATTTTCTATAGAAAAAAGATTTCGACAAAATTTTCTATAGAATTAAAATTTTTACAAAATTTTAAGTAGAAATGAAACTTTCACAAAATTTTCAATAGAAGTAAAATTTTGACAAAATTTTCTATAGAAATAAAATTTTGGCATATTTTTCTATAAAAAAAAAAAAAACATTTAAAAATTTTTCTATAGCAATAGAATTTTAACAAAATTTTCTGTAGAAATAAAGTTTTGACAGAATGTTCTATAGAATTAAAATTTTTAAAAATTTTGACGAAATTTTCTATAGAAATGCAATTTTTACAAAATTTTCTATAGAAATAAAATTTGGACAAATTTTTCTAAAGAAATAAAATTTTGACAAAATTTTCTATAGAAATAAAATTTTGACAAAATTTTCTATAGAAATAAATTTTTGACAAAATTTTCTATAGAAATAAAATTTTGACAAAATTTTCTATAGAAATAAAATTTTTACAAACTTTTCTGTAGAAATAAAATTTTGACAAAATTTTCTAAAAAAATAAAATTTTGACAAAATTTTCTATAGAACTATAATTTTGACAAAATTTTCTAAAGAAATAAAATTTTCTAGAGAAATAAAATTTTGACAAAATTGCCGGAGATATAACCACGGTTGTCACGGCTGGTAGAATACTACCAACTTGAAAGATTGTTTGCTGTTTTCTATAGAAATAAAATTTTCACAAAATTTTCTATAGAAACAAAATTTTAACAAAATTTTCCGTAGAAAAAAACATTTTACAAAATTTCTTATAGAAATAAAATTTTGACCAAATTTTCTATAGAAATAGAATTTTGACAAAATTTTTAATGGGAATAAAATTTTTACAAAATTTTCAATAAAAATAAAATTTTGACAAAATTTTCTATAGAAATAAAATTTTCTCTAGTAACAAAATTTTGATAAAATTTTCTGTAGAAATAAAATTTTGACAAAATTTTCTATAGAAATAAAATTTTTACAAAATTTTCTATAAAATTAAAGCTTTTACTAAATTGGAAAAATGTTTCTATAGAAATAAACTTTTTACAAAATGTTTTATAGAAATAAAATTTTCCATTCGTTCTGTTTTGTTATTGTTGGTTTTGTTCTTTAAGCATTGTTGTTGGTTTTTTATTTCATCAAGCAAAACCTTTTTTTGGAAGGTTCAAGTGTGGTTCATTGTTGGGTTTAATGAACTGCCTGAATTTATTCTGATAATTGGTTGATAGTTTTGCTGCAAGTAGAGGATGCTGATGAGGAATGTGGTAATTCCGAAACAGCTGTACATCCAACCATCTTGCAGTCTATAGGGCTTTGCCCAAATAAATTTGACAAACATTCTTTTCCTTTGTTGGTTAATCTACACTTGTAGTTTAGTCAATGTATGGTTTTAAGCTGAAATAAAAAAACAACAGAAATAAAATTTTGGCAAAATTTTCTATAGAAATAAAATTTTGGCAACATTTACTATAGAAATTAAAATTTGGCAAAATTTTCTATAGAAATAAAATTTTGACAAAATTATCTAAAGAATTAAAAATTTCTACAAAGTTTTCCATAGAAATAAAATTTTGACCAAATTTTCTATAGAAATAGGATTTTAACAAATTTTTTAATAGAAATACAATTTTGACAAAATGTTCTATAGAATTAAAGCTTTTATTAAATTGGACAACATTTTCTATAGAAATAAACTTTTTACAAAATTTTTTTATAGGAATAAAATTTTGGCAAAATTTTCTATAGAAATAAAATTTTTACAAAATTTTCAGTAGAAATAAAATTTTAACAAAATTTTTTATAAAAATAAAATTTTGACAACATTTTCTCTAGTAACAAAATTTTGATAAAATTTTCTGTAGAAATACAAAATTTTCTATAAAAAAGTAACAAAATTTTCTATCGAAATGAAATTTTGACAAAATTTTCTCTAGAAATAAAATTTTTACAAAATTTTCTATAGGAATAAAATTTTAACAAAATTGTACACAATAAAAATAACTATCACTGAAGTAAATCTGTCAGCTGTCAAAGAGCGTTTTGGAAATGATAGCAACCTAAAATTGGTTGGATTAAATATCTTCCACTCTGTTGTGTAACAACAAAATCTTTGGAACCAGATAAACTTTTTGTTTTTCTGTGATCACACTCTCCATCTCATGACAAGAAAATCATTTGATTTCACTTAATTTAGTATACGTAATAGTATTTACTGTGCTCTATGTCAGTCATCTCGAACAAAATATTGACTTTTGCATTGCCTCCACTTAAAAATATACATTAAACTTTTAATAATTCTCTTAATACATTTTTATAAATTTTTCAAATATTTTCTTTGAGTTTTCCTCCCATCAAATGACACACTCATGTGCACTCACGCTCTTATTCATTTGTCGTTTGTTATTTTATCATAAAGTCAACGACAGCACATACTGGCTTAAAACGACAAAGAAGTATGTGCAAAAATAAGAAGAGAATTGTAAAAAGCAACCCATGGGATTGACTGAACGAACTCCGAGGCCAAAGATGTTTTAAACGGAATTATAAAGTCCTTAAAATAAGTTGCAAATATACACAGTCGTATCAACATCTATATTTGCTTATACTCGTATGTAAGTTTGAGCAAAGACATATGGGACATTTCATGTCGGGCCGGGTTACATGATTGCTGAACTAAGAGGGGTCCGATATGGCCCATGTACAATGCTAACCGAACTACATCAATAACACCTACTTGTACCAATTTTTAAGTCGATAGCTGTTTCGATCGGAAGTAAGAGTGATTTCCATAGACGGACATTGCAGATAGACTAAGAATTTCACCACGACCGTTTGACCAATATTACTAAAGGCAATAGATGCAACATGACATTAAGATAATCTGTACATGTTTCATATCGTGGAGAGTATATCAGATTCGCCATAGCTGAACTTTATTTGCGTTTCTCATTTAGGTTTATCTACAAAAGGCTAGACTTCTAACTGTAGTACTATTTGCTTTAAAAATCTAATGTGTCGTAAAATTTCCCATATTTTTTGGCACTTCCATACCAGTGCTTGCCAAGATACCTCAAATGCGAAGATTGATGGTTGAGGCTATTTAAGCATAAAATATTCACCGCAAAAATCCAAACAAAAAAAACATAAGACTTGAGTCATACCCTCATATCCGCATTAAAGGCATTTTTGTAAGGAAAGAAAAGCTTCAACATTGGCAGCTGTTACTATGACGGATGTATTAAGGACTCTTTTTGCCATTGGCAATAGAGATACCGCAAAAGAAATCCTTAAATGTATTGAAGAGGATTGTATTAAAAATTGCCTCATTTACAGGAGAAGAAAATTGCGTGACAGTTAAGACTTCTATTAATAATGTGTTTTTAATTTAATGCTGATTAATTTGTGGCCAAATTTAATACGGCTTTGCATTGTAAGAAAATGTGGGTATCGATTTTTATACAAAATTAAAAACTTGTGTATCAGCAAAATATAAATATTTACATAATAGGAATGTGACATAACATCACTGCAAAAAAAACTTGGAAGTTCTTCTAAAGGCACAACTTTAAAAGCACTTCCAAAAATGTCCTCCCAAATATGTTCTTTATTTTAACGACACAGGTAACAGGTTGGCTGATAAGTCCGCGGTCTAACAAAGAAAAACACATTTTTTTGTCAAAATTCGTTTTTATTATTCAACATAGTTCCCTTCAAGAGCGATACAACGATTATAACGACCTTCCAATTTTTTGATACCATTTTGGTAGTACTCATTCGGTTTTTGCCTCAAAATAGGCCTCAGTTTCGGCGATAACCTCTTCATTGCAGCCAATTTTTTTCCCTGCGAGCATCCTTTTGAGGTCTGAGAACAAGAAAAAGTCGCTGGGGGTCAGATCTGGAGAATACGGTGGGTGGGGAAGCAATTCGAAGCCCAATTCTTGAATTTTTGCCATCGTTCTCAATGACTTGTGTTCTTCTTTATAGGGAGCCATTTTGCCGCGATTTCGACCTTCAAACGCTCCAATAACGCCATATAATAGTCACTGTTGATGGTTTTTCCCTTCTCAAGACAATCGATAAAAATTATTCCATGCGCATCCCAAAAAACAGAGGCCATTACTTTGCCAGCGGACTTTTGAGTCTTTTCACGCTTCGGAGATGGTTCACCGGTCGCTGTCTACTCAGCCGACTGTCGATTGGACTCAGGAGTGTTGTGATGGAGCCATGTTTCATCCATTGTCACATATCGACGGAAAAACTCGGGTGTATTACGAGTTAAGAGCTGCAAACACCGCTCAGAATCATCAACACGTTGTTGTTTTTGGTCAAATGTGAGCTCGCGCACAGAGCACAGAGCTTCCGCATATCCAAATATTGATGAATGGTATGACCAACACGTTCCTTTGATATCTTTAAGGCCTCTGCTATCTCGATCAACTTCGTTTTAAGGTCATTCAAAATCATTTTGTGGATTTTTTTGATGTTTTCGTCGGTAACCACCTCTTTCGGACGTCCACTGCGTTCACCGTCCTCCGTGCTCATTTCACCACGCTCATTATCAAGCCAAGTTTTTGCTTCCACCGTATTTTTTCCCTTCAGAAAACAGTATTTTATCAAAACACGAAATTCCTTTCTTTTAATTTTTTTCACAATAACAAAAGTTGCTTCACAAAAGACACTCTATCTCACAAACTAATTGACTTACAGACGTCAAATTTTGACACGAATCATTTGAAGGTTGGTACTATATAAAAATAATATGCATTTAATACTAGCGACGCCATCTATGTGTCAGACCGGGGACTTATCAGCCAACCTATTAGGTTATGTGGCAGCCCGATGTATCAGGCTCACTTAGACTATTCAGTCCATTGTGATACCATAGTGGTGAACTTCTCTCTTATTACTGAGTGCTGCCCGATTCCATGTTAAGCTCAATGACAAGAGACCTCCTTTTTATAGCCGAGTCCGAACTGCGTTCCACATTCCAGTGAAACCACTTAGAGAAGCTTTGAAACCCTCATAAATGTCACCGGCATTACTGAGGTGGGATAATCCACCGCTGAAAAATTTTTTTGGTGTTCGGTCGTAGCAGGAATCGAACCCACGACCTTGTGTATGCAAGACGGGCATGCTAACCATTGCACCACGGAATGTATGGGAAAGTCGGGAACTTTTTTGTCCTTGTAGGGTAAACCGAACATTTTCCCTGGCAAAACTGACTATGAGCTATAGTCAGATTGAGACAAAGCACCCATAAACATGTACCCCTTAATTTTCTTAAATATGTAACTGGCGTTTATCTCCCAGACCTATATCAATGTTACCCCACAAATGCTTATGATTACTAATTCAGTAAGGATGGTTTAGGGTATTAGTCGGCCCCGCATGACTTTCTACTTTACTTACTTGTTAATGGATAATTTTAACATATTTTGTTTCAAATATGTTAAAAACATAATAAGAATTAACACATTGGTACAGATTATTCAAATTTTGTTGAAAAAAATGAAAATCTATTTTAGAAAAAATTGAAAATTTTTTAAGTCAAACGTTTCAAACAAGCATTAAGATGCATTAAAAATTATAAAAAATTATAGAAATTATTTATTGGACAAAATATCAGAACATTTTTTAATTCCAAAACATTGAATTCGGATCTCACCAAATTCAGTTCAACGGCTATTGAAATAATGGACTTCCTCCTATGACACGACGATGTTAAACTCATCGCTTCGGCGCCAATTCTTCACCACTTCCGGATCCAAAAAGAACATTTTCACAACTTTTTTGGCTGCGCTTGTTTGCTTGGATTGAGAAAACAACAACAAAAATTGTAACAAAATAAAAACTGGCTCAAAAAGTAAACCCTTGGCATTGAAAATATGAATTGGAATCTTTATAAATTTTGAACTATTTTTTTAGATATCATTATAATTTTCATTGAAGAAACCCCTGTAAAAATTGGAGGATCCAATCCTGTCTAATAATATTAAATTTTATCTCATTGGATCTGTTCAGATATTGGTTCAGACATAATTAGATCTGCACATATATGCTATATATGGTGCTTCGATCGCCACTCGTATATCGTCGTTGAACCAAGGGCTAGATTTCGGAGTCAAAGTCCTCGTTCGTACAGATACACACTATCGTGGAGACGCCTCGTTCGAAACCGATTCTAGTTTTGTTACACGTTCTGTAAAAACATCCAAGTCGGCTCGAACACCATGCTTCTACGGTTCAGTTCGCTTAGAAGATGGTTTTCAAATTCAGCCAAGAGGCATTTTATATTCATTTCAATCTTCTGGCTCTGTTTTTCGAATTATTCATCCATTATTTCCAGTATCTGCTTTAACTCCATGAGTGTGCGTACAAGTTTTGGAGATTTGAGGCGTTTTCGAGAGCCGATTGATATAAACCAACTTCTCTTCCACGTTTAGATGTTTCTGATATAGGAGTATTCATATTTTACGGATATACGGTTATGGGTTTGTGAATTAGATAATATTTAGAAACTAAAAATAAAATTGTGTTGCCTACTTTTAGGATGAAGTGCAAAAATTTTGTTTAATTTGGAAATTAGCGGATGTTTTGTTGG
The DNA here is from genome assembly GCF_050003625.1 of Haematobia irritans. Classification (NCBI taxonomy): domain Eukaryota; kingdom Metazoa; phylum Arthropoda; class Insecta; order Diptera; family Muscidae; genus Haematobia; species Haematobia irritans. The sequence goes on along the minus strand of NC_134398.1, from coordinate 150,542,953 downwards.
GCTTGGGAATTGGATATGTTGGGTTTGTGTATTAGGTACTGTTTATCAACCCGTTTACACACTCAAAGTATTATTTCAGTTCTGTTGCATTCTTTTAGGATGAGTATTAAATAACTTTGAATTGAGACTATATGAATTTAACGGATTTAGTTGAAAACAGAATGATGTATTTGGTTCACAGGAGCTTATTCGGAGAATGTATAACTCTCCTTTTTTGTTTACTTTGACCAGGGCTGCCAATAAATTTTCAAGAAAAATCTCACTTTTTTCCGAAAAAAAATCTTCATAATCGTCACTTCCATTTTAAAAATCGTCAAAAAAAATCTGCAATGTAAATAACCATTTGACCATAAAACACGCATGGTCCCTCCAATTAAGAGGTACAATTTTCTATTGAAATAAAATTTTAACAGAATCTTCTATAGAAATAAAATTTTGACAAAAATTGCCAAAAATGTTCTATAGAAATAAATTTTTCTAGAACGTTTTATAAAAATATGCAAAAATTTTCTACAGATATTAAGTATTGAGAAAGTTTTCTATAGACATACAATTTTTGACAAAATTTTCTATGGAAATATAATTCTGACAAAATTTTCATTAGAAGTAAAATTTTGAAAAAAATTTCTATAGAAATATACACTGAAAAAAAGCATACTCTGTTCCAAAGATTTTGTCTTTACTTTAAAAATTTTGGTATTGATTCCGAGCCAAAGAAGCGGAGAATACATGTAAGGATACTTTTAAGACACAATTCTCCTTTAAAATCGGGTTTTGTGTACTTGCTTCTAGGAAGCAAATTTTAATTTTTCGCTTTTTCAGCTTTTTTTCTTCACTTGCTATCAAAGTCCTTTAAAAACAATGTCCTATATTTGAACGATTTTTTGCTTTGTAGTCAAGATGCAAAAAGACAACAAATTTAAAGACAATTTCATTAAATTTAAAGATTTTTTCTAAATTATTAAAGTCAAGTTGACCTTAGCCCAAACATTTTTTCTTTCATGTTATGATATCCATTTTTAAATCAAATCACTTAATTATAAGGACAATACGACTTCATTGAAAAGTTTATCGACCTTTGGTCAAGGAAAAAAACTTTATACTAGAGAAATGCGTCTTCTGTGCTAAGCAAAATTTGCATTCGTATTTTAAAGACATGAAATCTTTGACCTCACGACAATATTTTTTTTCAGTGTAATTTTGACAAAATTTGCTATAGAAATAAAATCTAGAAATTATTACAATATTCATTCGAGCTTATTGGACAGGAAGATTAAGGGAATTGACATCATTAAGTTACTGAAAAGAAAATGCCAGATACCCATCTCGCAAGCCTGACTATACATATATGTTTCAGTGTTGGCCACTACACATTTCCATAGTCTTTAGCGAGATCTGGCCGGGTGAGATGATTCAATTTGGTTCTTTCATGTTAATTTCTTATGAAATTTACATACGAGAATTATTCTTCCCAAATTTCCCGGCCAGATCTCGCTAAAGACTATGTAAATGTACCTGACCACTGTCAGGGTATAATAAGTTTGATTTTTTTATATACTAACCACAAAAATTTGAGCAACAACTTAAAAATATTTTTTTTTATTTGGTAGATTTTTGGTAAAATTTTCTTCAAATTTTGGTGGAATATTTTTGGCACGAGTGGCAACTGTGATACTAATACTGTAGGTGTAAAATGAGGTATAGCTCCAACATGAATTAAATCTCTAGCAAAAACTCGCAATTTCTCTATTTTGGGGGCATAAATTGGAAAATCGGCATTTGCTATTTTTTGAGTAAAAAATCGTGAAAATGCCCATAAATCGGTGAAATTGGCAGCCCCGACTGTGACGTTTATTGCTCCCAAAAACCGCTCTCAATGAATAACTTGTTTGTTTTATTTAAGCTATTTTCCCACAATATTCGTATTTATATGGTTATAAATATTTCATTACAGAAAATAAAGTAGTTTTTTAATGATATTTTAATAATTTTAATGTTATGCAGATGAAGCACAGTAACTATATTTATTATTTTTCACTTTTTGAAGTTATTTTATGGAATAGTTCTTCAAAAAGAATAGCGTTTAATGAGAGCACTAATACAAAACGTCCGTTCGCTGTGAATTTGGATTTTTTACTTTATCGCCAGAATTTCATATTGATTTGCTTCAAATTTTGCACAAGGAGTACAACTCGTCCAGTGTGCCAAATATGGTTAAAATCGGTTCAGATTTAGCTCTCATCTACTTATATCTTAAGCACGATATAGATTCATTTGACTACCAAAGGCAAAAGTTTCATTCCGATTTACGTGAAATTTTGCAATGAGAGTAGAGTTAGCATTTTAGCAATATGTGCCAAATTTAAATTGGTTAAAATTTAGATATAGCTCCCATACATATGTACGTCTGATTTGGGGAAAAATTAATTTTTAGAAGTGCAACTAATTTTTATTTTCTGCTCCGAAAAACATTTTGATATTTGAAAGTCATTACTGATAAAAACGAATTGAATGAAAGTTAAATAAGCATTAACAATTATAAAGTTGGATGGATAAAATTACAAATGCTTCAAATCAAAACCCAAAAGTTCTAAAATACATATTTGGATTTTTTTAGTAGTAAATTGAATTTTAGCTGGAGTAGTTTTTATGGTGGGAACTAGCATGTTAAAATTTATAATATATTTTTGGTGTTTTTTGCCCTTCGGGAATTGGCATTACTGCAAAATGTAGCACTTCCATTATTCTTAAATTCTTTCACTCAGAGAATGATGCTCTTAATTCGAGTTACATAAAATATCTGAGATTCCGAAAACAAAACAGTCTTTCTCTCTCTCTCTCGTTAATCTCTTTCATGGCTACCATCGAACTCCAAAAGTTTCCTTCATTATCTAATATAGTGGTAGTGAAACACGCACTCCAACGACAATGACATACAGTACACATGCATTTAATTTCTAACTAAAATTTAATATTGAACTTAAAATCATAGAAGAAACTTACCAAAAGTATTCGCTTACATTTAGTCAATCTGTATTAACATCGCTGTTGAAATTAATCTTTATTATATTCTTAATCGTCATTATTATCTGTGTGTATACACATAAATGCAACACAAAACAAAATTTCACATGAACAAACAAACTGATTCACCACAGCAACACAAAACACCGGCAACGACCGATCAAGGAAAGATTAAAAACCGAACTAATAATGTTAGCGATGGTACTGTTGTTGGATACCATAAGTGGGTTGAGCAAAAGTGTGTAACGGATGTTTATCTCTTCACACTAATACAAATGGAAACGGAAACTTGCAAGCTCTCTTGACAAAAAAGAGAATGGAAAATATTGAGAGCGATTTGCAATGAAATCTCCAAAGTCTACACAAATCATTGCAAGTTTATTGCAAATCGCTCTCGTTCTCTTTTTTGTGTATATTTAATATATTTACACAAATTATTTGCGTAGACTTTGGCGAGTTGATTGCAAATCGCTCTCAATATTTTTCAAGAGAGTTAGAAATTAAATGCATGTGTGCAGGGTTGCCAATTTTGCCGATTTATCGGCATTTTGACGATTTTTTACTCACAAAATGGACAATTCCGATTTTAACTCCGTTCATTAGACACATGGTTTAGGGAGTTAAAGTTTTTACATTTTGAAGAAATTTTTGAAAATATTAAAATAAATTTGAAAAATTTTGGAAAAAATTCTGAAAAAAGTGGAATACTTTGGCTTTTCGAGTTTTGTCAAAATTCGTACAAATAATCATGATTCTCACTCCAAACGTAGACTTTTTTTACTAATTATGATAAAATTCTAGTACAGTATAAACAAATAACCACATATAGACATATCTATCGGAAACACCATAAAAAATCATCTGTTTTTGAAAACACGGGACTTTTTCTTGAGTTTCAAAATATTTAATTTTTAAATAAAAATGTTACTCAATTAATAACAATATTTTAGAAAAATAGATTTTTTATACAAAAATTACGAAATATTTTTGTTTAACTAGAAAATGATTTTTATGTTAATGTTATTTGCATATAAACCTGATTTATTTGCATTTTATTTTATTTTCTATGTGAAATAAATACTTCTGTTTTGTGTTTACCAAAAAAAAATATGTTTAATTTTAATATTATTTATAATGCCAATTTTTTGACGATTTTTAAAATGTAAGTGCCGATTATGACGATTTTTATCGAAAAAAGTGACGATTTTTCTTGAAATTATATTGGCAGCCCTGCATGTGTGTTGTATGCAGTGTTGCCAATTTGGTGCTTTTAGCACCAAATTTAGTGCTTTTTGTTTTCTAAAAAGCACCAAATTGCCTTTTTGGTGCATTTTCAAAAAAAGCACCAACTTGGTGCTTTCTGCCATTTTCATTTAGTGCTTTTGGTGTTTTTTTATTTTGAACAGTATTAAGTTTAATTGATACAAAAATTTTGATTAGACTTTCAAGAGCCGAAGAAACTCAAATTTATTGCCAAATATAGAATTTGATTGTTAGGAAGTTGGTATTGATTATTTTTAATTAATATTGTTATTTAGGGTATTCTGTAGGAAAGTCGAGCGATGAGTGTCGAATTTTTGAATTTGGTAAAGATGTCATTAAAAACGTTTTGTATTAAATTCACAAAAGCACGCACAACTGAAATAAGCAATAGACTCCTTCCATATATTAATATTTTGAAAGTTGAAAACATCACTGATCAAAATGAATTGGACGAAAGCATTAAAACTGATCAAGGTGTATACTTGAATAGCGGTTCGTAATAGTGAGTACTAAGTTTGAGTTTTGCCGCTAAAGTGAAAACTATATCAGTAAAAATGGGCATAAAATTATGCATATTTGCTGCAAATTTTATTATAACTTGATGGGGAATAGCCAAAATGTTCACAAAGTTTGTTTTCCTTAAAATGATTTATTAAAGAAACGTAATTGTGAAAAAAATGACTATGTTAGCGGCTAAACTCGATCTTAATACTTCTTAAAATTCAATTCACAAAAGTTCTTTAATACATCTTCGGAAGTTTTTTTTTTTTTTTTTTTTTAGTAGAGCATTTAATTTTCGATTTTGTGGTGGAAGGTGGTATGTTAGATTTATATTATATTATATAATTTATATTATTTTTTTTTTGGTGCTTTTTGGCCTTGGGGAGTTGGCAACACTGGTTGTATGCCATTGTTGTTGGAGTATGTGCTGTGTGTTTCACTACCACTATATTAGATAATGAAGGGAACTTTTGGAGTTCGATGGTAGCAATGATCTCAGATATTTTATGTGACTTCAATTAAGAGTATCATTCTCTGAGTGAAAGAATTTTGGCTTACGTAAGTGCTACGTTTTGTATTTACTTTCTCACCTCAAATAAGTAAGCAATACCATGCTTGATAAAGTTGACACTTTTGTGCTTTTTTTGATACATTTCGACTGCCAAAAGCACCATGGCACTACCTCGAGCCATTTGGTACTTTTTCTTCACAATTGCTCTAGATAGAGTTATTCTGTCCTAAATGTGAACGCTTCTCAGATACTAACTCAACTCTAAAAATTGTAAATAGCGGACATTGGAGAAATAAACATATTCGAAAATGAAAATATTTTACTTTTTATTGCAGGATCTCAAAATTTTTGAGTGGAATATTGTCTATACTACATTCGTCCGTAAATAAGAAAGGTGAAATGTGATTTTTTTCCGCCACACTTAAGAACAGAGTATTATAAGATAGTGTATATGTTTGAAACGCCCAGAATGAGACGAAATACACACATATATGATGTCTTTCGCAATATTGCTTAGATACGGCCCTTGAGCCGGTTGCCACAGTTGGTAGAATTCTACAAAAAAAGGGAAGTTGTTTACTGTTTTGTAGATTGGTAAAATTCTTGATTTTGGTAGATTTTGCAAAAAGATACTTTTTCATAAAATTTTCTAGAGAAATAAAATTTTGTCAAAATTTTCTGTATAAATGAAATAAAATTTTGACAAAATTTTCAATAGAAATAAATTGTTGACAAAATTTCCTACGAGGGCGGTTCGGAAACTTCTTAGCCTATCAATGAAAGAGAATAGTTAGTTTTTCAAAAAATATTTTTATTGTTCAATACAATCTCCCGAAACATCAATACACTTTGTCCAACGCTTTTCTAGCAATTCTATCCCATGATTAAAATAGTTCCCCTCAAGGTCTTCAAAATAGTGGTTTATAACTGTAATTGCATCTTCATTTGAGCTTGCCAGCAAGGAAGTTTTTTAGATTTGGGAACAAGTAAAAGTCACTGGGAGCTAAATCAGGAGAATAAGATGGGTGGTCAAGCAATTCGTACTTTAATTCGTTGATTTTAGCCATTTTTCAAACACTCTTGTGCGCTGGTGCGTTGTCTTGATGAAAAATAATTTCTTTTTGTGCTGTAAGCAAGGACGTTTTTTCGAATTTGTACATTTAGTTGATTCAAAAGGTTGCAATAGTACTCTGAATTTATTCTTTTACCCTTTTGCAGATAGTAAATCTATAAAAAAAACCTTTGAAGTCCCAAAAAACCGTTGCCATAACCTTAGGTTAGGTTAGGTTAAAGTGGCAGCCCGATTAAGATTCAGGCTCACTTAGACTATTCAGTCCATTGTGATACCACATTAACTAAAAGTACCTATTACATATGGGCACTTCTAGTTTTAACCGCTGAACCTTCTTGATTATTTTTCTTTGTTGAACCAACCAGATTGTTCCAAAAATATTAGCAGACTGCTTAAGTTAACGTTTTCCAGATCCGCCAGTAATCTGAAGCTATATGCTCCTAAAAGTTGCTTGCGCTTTACACAAAATGCAGGACACTCACACAAGAGGTGTTTAATTGATTCTTTTTCCTCCGCATCATGACAGCTCATACGATAGTCATTATACTTCGCACCAATAGTTATAGCGTTATCAGGAGTTATAGCAGATATCAGGAGTGATATCTGACGTCTCGAGAACATTAGCATATCTAGTGTGCGGTTTAAGTTGAAATGGGGCCATATTTGCTTGGTGTCGTTACAACCCTTGCAATTCTCCCATCGAACATTTGCCATCATAACAGCCTTCTCACGCAGCATGAGCTTGCAGGTAGCTAGGGCATACCAACAAATTCTAGTTCCCCTGGAATATGTAAGGTAGTCCCTAGCCTTGCCAACTCATCCGCTTCGCAGTTCCCCGGTATGTTCCTATGGCCAGGCACCCATATTAGGTGAATATTGTACTGCTCAGCCATCTCATTGAGAGATTTGCGGCAATCGATGGCCGTTTTCGAGTTGAGGAACACAGAGTCCAAGGATTTTATTGCAGGTTGACTGAGTATATATTAATGCCCACATTTTTTGGAACATTACTTCTCAGCCAATTCGCCACCTCTCTTATTGCTAATATTTCAGCCTGAAAAACTCTACAGTGATTAGGTAATCTTTTCGCTATTCGAAGTTCCAGATCATTAGAACCCCACTGATCCAAAAGGTTGCAATAGTACTCTGAATTTATTGTTTTACCCTTTTGCAGATAGTCAATCAATAAAATACCTTTGAAGTCCCAAAAAACCGTTGACATAACCTTACCAGCCGATTGAATTGTTTTTCCTTCTTTGGGGCAATCCCTCCAGCTTCAGTCTATTGTTTGGATTGTTCTTTTGTCCCTGGAGTTAGTGGTGGATCCATGTCTCATCAACAGTTATGAAACGACGTTTAAAATCCATTTTATTTCGCTTAAAACGATCCAAACAAGCTTGAGAAATGTTCATTCTTATGCGCTTTTGATCGACTGTTAACAAATGCGGCACCATCTTGCAGAAAGCTTTTTCATCTTATTCGTCGATCATTTAATACCATATCATGCACTTTGGCCACAATTTCTGTTGTTGTTGCTGTTTTTGGACGTCCACTACGTGGTTCATCTTCAATGCTTGTACGACCACGTTTATATTCAGCGACCCATTTTTTTACTATTGCATATGAAGGAGCACATTCACCATATCATTATGAATTTCTTGTCCCGATAAACCTTTTTTATGTAAATATTTAATGACAGCACGCATTTCGAATTTTTCCATTGTAAAAAAATTGCGGATGCGTCTTTTTTGAACACCTGTTTCTATATGAAGGAGTTGCCAGATCGAAACAAAATTTAACATGTGTTCATAACAGAGATGGAAGTTTCCAAAACACTTAACTTTTTTCTGTTTATATCGCGCTTTTTCTGCTAGGCTAAGAAGTTTCCGAACTGCCCTCGTAGTGGTAGTGAAACACACAGCACATACTCCAACAACAATGACATACAACACACATGCATTTAATTTCTAACTCTCTTGAAAAATATTGAGAGCGATATGCAATCAACTCGCCAAAGTCTACACAAATAATTTGTGTATATTAAATATACACAAAAAAGAGAATGAAAAATATTGAGAGTGATTTGCAATGAACTCGCCAAAGTCTACACAAATCATTTGTGTATATTAAATATACACAAATGATTTGTGTAGACTTTGGAGATTTCATTGCAAATCGCTCTCAATATTTTTCATTCTCTTTTTTGTCAAGAGAGTTTGCAAGTATCCGTTTCCATTTGTATTAGTGTGAAGAGATAAACATCCGTTACACACTTTTGCTCAACCCACTTATGGTATCCAACAACTATAATATCGCTAACATTATTAGTTCGGTTTTTAATCTTTCCTTGATCGGTCGTTGCTCGGTGTTTTGTGTTGCTGTGGTTGATCAGTTTGTTTGTTCATGTGAAATTTTGTTTTGTGTTGCATTTATGTGTATACACACTTGTGCTTTCCAATCACTCAATTATAAAGAAATAACAAAGACCTACGAACTTAACAGATAATAATGACGATTAAGAATATAATGAAGATTAATTTCAACAACGATGTTAATACAGATTGGCTAAATGTAAGCGAATACTTTTGGTAAGTTTCTTCTGTGATTTTATGTTCAATATTAAATTTTAGTTAGAAATTAAATGCATGTGTGCTGTATGTCATTGTCGTTGGAGTATGTGCTGCGTGTTTCACTACCACTATATTAGATAATGAAGGAAACTTTTGGAGTTCGATGGTAGCCATGAAAGAGATTAACGAGAGAGAGAGAGAGAAAGTCTCTGTTTTGTTTTCGGAATCTCAGATATTTTATATGACTCGGATATTTAAGAGAATCATTTTCTGAGTGAAATAATTAAAATTCTTTGTAAGTGCTACGTTTTGCAGTGATGCCAACTCCCGAAGGACAAAAAACACCAAACATATCCCAGCAAAAAAATTTAGAAGTTCTTCCAAAGGCACAGCTTTAAAAGAACTTCCGGAATATGCACTCCCAATGATGTTCCTTATTTTAACTACCCAGGATGTTATTTTAATTCATTTTTTATATCTCGGTTTTTTCATATTTTTAATGGGTAATTTTAACTTTTTTTGTTTCAAATAGGTTAAAAACAGAGTAAGAATTTATAAAATGGTACAAATCACTTAAATTTTGTCAAAAAAATGCTGAATCCAATCTGAAAAGAAATGTGAATTTTGGAAAATATTTGAAGTCAAACGTTTCCGACAATCGTTAGAATCCATTAAAAATTATAAAAATTATTTATTTGACAAAATATCACAGAATATTTTAATTTACATCCAAAACATTGAATTCGGATCACACCTAAAGAAGTAATGCAAATTCAGTGCAACGGCTGTTGAAATGGAGGACTTCCGTCCTATGACAAGCCCATGTTAAATTCATCGCTTCTGCGTCAATTTTGCACCACTTCCGGATCAAAAAAAAAAAAAAAAAATTTTGGCGACGCTTTTTTTGCTGGGATATTATAAATTCTAACATACCAGTTCCCACCATTAAAACTACTCCAGCCAGCTAAAATTCAATGTACTACTAAAAAAAAATCCAAAGATGTATTTTAGAATTGATTTGAAGCATTTTTAATTGTATGTATCCAAGTGTATAGTTTTTTTTTGTTTTTATACCCACCACCATAGAATGGTGACGGGGGTATAATAAGATCGTCATTCCGTTTGTGACACATCGAAATATCGATTTCCGACTATATAAAGTATATATATTCTTGATCAGGGAGAAATTCTAAGACGATATAACGATGTCCGTCTGTCCGTCTGTCTGTTGTAATCACGCTACAGTCTTCAATAATGAAGCAATCGTGCTGAAATTTTGCACAAACTCATCTTTTGTCTGCAGGCAGGTCAAGTTCGAAGATGGGCTATATCGGTCCAGGTTTTGATATAGTCCCCATATAAACCGACCACCCGATTTGGGGTCTTGGGCTTATAGAAATCGAAGTTTTTATCCAATTTGCCTGAAATTTTAAATCTAAAGGTATTTTATGACCATAAAGAGGTGTGCCAAAAATGGTGAGTATAGGTCCATGTTTTGGTATATAGCCCCCATATAGACCGATCTCCCGATTTTACTTCTTGGGCTTATAGAAACCGCAGTTTTTATTCAATTTACCTGAAATTGGAAATCTAGAGATATTGTAGGACCACAAATACGTGTGCCAAAAATTGTGAGTATCGGTCCATATTTTGGTATAGCCCCCATATAGACCGATTTCCCGATTTTACTTCTTGGGCTTCTGAATCCGAAGTTTTTATCCTATTTGCCTGAAATTGGAAATCTAGAGGTATTTTCGCGTCATAAAGAGGTGTGCCGAAAACGGTGAGTATCGGTCCATATTTTAGTATAGCCCCCATAGGAACGATCTCCCGATTTAACTCCTTGGGTTTCTAGAAACCGTATTCTGGTATTTTAGGCTCACAAAAATGTGTATCGGATTAAGTTTTTATCGGTTCATTTGGTAATGCCTCCATATAGACCGACTTCACTTCTTGAGGGTGTAGAAGGCGCACTGATCATGAAAATTGCTTGAAACTCAATGGAATATGTCCAGATTTTACTTCTACATATTTAAGATTTCAAATCAAGACTTTATTTTATAATTTTCTTGCACACTTACAAGAGATGTTAATGATTCCTCTAAAACTCAAACAAAAATGGTTCTTATAAATTCAGAATCTCATATAGTCCTCATAGGTGAAAGCTTTAAATTTATCTTCGGGAAGTGTCCTCAAGTCCTCAAGCCCTCCTGAAATTTCAAAGGAAACCCTAATATTTGGTTCATGGTGGTGGGTATTTAAGATTCGGCCCGGCCGAACTTAGTTCTGTATATACTTGTTTTTTTTTGTTTTTTTTTATGTTAATGCTTATTTTACTATCATTAAATTCATTTTGATCAGTAATGGCTTTCAAATTTCGTAATATTTTTTTTTTTCAGAGGAGAAAATAAATTTGTCTTCATTAAATTTTGAAATATTTATATTTGGAGGGAATCTATTTCTTATTTCAATTATGAGTGCTTTTGTGAATTTAATACAAACGTTTTTAATGAAATCTTTATCAAGTTCAGAAAATCTGCACTCGTTGCTAGACTTTTCAAAAGCCAGGCCGAATCTTATACCCTCCACCATGGACTGCATAGAAACTTGTACTAAAGACAGTCATCCACAATCGAATTTATTGCGGTAACACTTGCTGTCGGCAAGGTATCTTAAAACTTCTTAACACCGTCTTCTCAATTGTAAGTTATTCCATACGGGGTAAATATTACACAAAAAGGCCGATTAAATATGCACCCTCAAAAAAATCGCCTCTTTAACATATGTTCCAAACATATTTTGCAGGAAGCACATATATTATTGGATACTGCCGAAACATTAATATATTTGTTTTATGTGAACATATTATATGTTTGGAAGCATTTTGAGCCCAAAAATATTATATGCTTGGAAGAATTTTTCCCAAAGACGATTGTGCTCATTCCCTAACATACTCGTAATTTTCACTTCCACGAAATATTTTAGTTCTTGGCTCCTTTTTCTGTAATACAAATAATGTTGAAGAAATTATCCACTTTTATAATTTTTTTAAATTTTACCTTTCGCCTGCACGGAGAATCGAACCGAGGACCATACAGTTTGTAAGCCAACACACTATCCACTGGGCTACGTAGCTGTTATAGTCACCAGTAGATAATTATCGTTATAAGTTACATTTATATAGCATAGTTTGCAGCGCCCACGAGCCCATGCAAACATAACATTATTTAAAAGAAACATACATTTGTTTGCCACGTGGAGCAGTGGTTAGCATGTCTGCCTTGCATGCAAAGGGTCGTGGGTTCAATCCTTGCTCCGACCGAACACTTTTTTTTTAATTTACACATTTATATTTATACTATAATAAATTTTTATAATGAAACTTCGAAATGTGGGTTATTAAAGATTTATTATCAGTAACAGTGCTTGATATAAACGAAATTGACTGATTTTTGGATAAAATATTATTTTTTTATTGCAAAAATAACAATTTTGTAACAAAAAACTGTTTTTGGTACAAAACAAAAATTTGGAAGGAATTCAAAAACTCTAACAAAAGAAGAACGTGGAGTCGAGTATAAACATACATAAATAATTTTATAATATAAACATAAATTTATTTAGGCGTAAACAGTTTTTTACTAGCATTTAACACCATCGCTCTAAAATGCCTTTTAAAATAAAATTTTTAAATTGTTTTAGCTGTAAAACTCGAACTTAATGCCCGCTTTTATATTTGAAGGTATCCGTCAACTCCTCGTGGACTACTTATTAATAAAGAGGAACTAAACTTTGTTTTTATACATTTTACTGTGCAATTTTTCACTATTTCCTCCTTATTTCATTTTACTGTCCCAACTCTAAAAAGGAGTATAGTGCCCTTTCGTTATTTTTATGAAGACCCCTGATTTCTTTTAACGAACCAAGAAAAAAATTGTGCCCATAATGCCAAAATGATAAACAAAATACATGTCCACATACATAAAATGCTGCTCTCAAGGCGAGAACATATGCTGTTTGTTTTTCAAATGTCTATTCTCTTGGTTCCGAATGTCCATTCTCTTTATTCAAATTAAATAATATTTAGACTTAAGCATATCAAATTTTTGGCCTTATCATAAAACAGTTTTCCGAAACAACATACAAGCGGTTTCACAGAAATTGTTCACTTTTGATTCTTTCGTTGTGTTATGTTGATATCTTTCGTCAACTCTCCCGGTTTCCATCTCTATTTCTTTCTCTATACTCTCTCTGTCGCTTTGAATAAAATATCACAACATATGTATGTTTAGTCGAAATTTGTAAATTTATATATGTTTGCATTCACACATATGATTTTTATGAAACATTCATGCCCAAACATATTATATTCTAACATATTAACATAGATGTCCTAAACATTTAGTGTTAGTTTAGGAACATTACATGTTTGCACTTAAATATATTGTGTTTTAAAATTGTGCCCGAAACACATTTTGTTTATATCGGAACATATGAAAAACATATTTTTCTAAGAGTGTGACTATAGTACTAATTGTTCTTCGTGTGCAAAATTTTAAGAAAATTAGGGTAAAAATCTGGCTTCTGGGGCCATATAAGTCCACATCGGGCGAAATATTTATATGTGAGCTATATCTATTCTGAGCCAAAACACATACTTGTGCCAAATTGAAGCCAAATTTAAAGTAAAACTGCGACCTAGACTTTGATTACAAAAATGTGTTCACGGACAGACGGACATCGCTATATCGACTCAAGAGCTCACCCTGAGCATTTTTGCCAAAGACACCATGTGTCTACCTCGTCTCCTTCTGGGTGTTGCAAACATATGCACTAACTTATAATACCCTGTTCCACAGTGTGGCGCAGGGTATAATTAAAGCAAATCAGAGTAAAACTCTGGCTTCTGGGACCATATAAGTAGATACCGGGAACAAGATATATATGGGAGCTATATCTAAAACTGAACCGATTTCTTCCAAAATCAATAAAATTTGGACCTAGGCTTTGTTAGAAAAATGTGTTCACATACCTACGGACAGACGGACGGACGTGGCTAGATCGACTCATGGGGCCGGCCCTAGGTAATATTGTCAAAGACACGATATTACTATATCGAGTCCTTCTGGGTGCTGCAATCATATTACATACATTGTTCCACAGTGTGGCACAGGTTGTAAAAATTGATTGATTGCTTGATTTGTACATTTTGTGAAAGAGCACGATATATTAGCCACTGAGGAAACTGAGAAACAGTTTCAAAACGGAAATATTAGAAACATCATGCATTTGGTATTAAATTGGAAATTTTTCATTGATTATACCGAAAACATGAAATCCCGTCTTGAAAACATCTGAAAATGGAGTTTTCAACCTATGGGACAATTGGGAGCCACCGTGGTGCAATGGCTAGTTTTTGAGCAGTGGATTATCCCACCTCCGTAATACTGGTGACATTTCTTGGTGGTTCAAAGCATCTCGCCGTTCGGACTCGGAGGTCCCATGTCATTGAACTTAACATGGAATCGGGCAGCATTCAGTGATAAGAGAGAAGTTCACCACTGTGGTATCACAATGGACTGAATAGTCTAAGTGAGACTGATACATCGGGCTGCCACATAACCTAACCTATGAGACAATTGGGTTAAATATATAAACCCATCCAGCGCTTTTGATCACCCCAATCCAGATTTTCGCACATTTGTTTGGTGGAAAAGTCTTCACGAAAATTTCATATATTCTATGTATGGTGGAGAATATTTAAGATTTTAGACACTCTTTTTTAACGTGAGCAATCTATCAATTCGACCCCCTCTTATGTGAATGCAAATCTTTATTTAAAGGCAATTTATCTTTTTAACAGCAAAACGATATATGCTCACATATCTTGACAATAATTTTTCTCAATCCTTTGAAATGAATATAGCCCAAGGCTTAGAGGGAGAGCAAAAAAAAAAACAAAAATAAAAAAGAAATGTTACGCTATTAATCGAAAATGGGCCAAAGCATTTTTTAAGCCAATTCCATATCGAAGAAAACAAAAGCAGACGAAAAAGAAGAAAAAGAGAAAAAATCATCAATTCAATCATTTTGCCTTCTCAATATTGATTAGCTTCCATTAGGCCTTTGGTTTTATGGGAGAGTAAGGCAAATGGTCTGTGGGTGTCCAAGTACATCCGATAGAGTATGGAGGATTTCACATGGTACAACAACATTGTAGGCCAAGTTAACAAATTATTTACGCTGTTGATAAGAAGAAAATGTAGGGAAAAACAAGAAATGCCTTGGCCAAGATGTAACTATTAATAAAGCATAAAATTGTTCCCAAAGGATCAATAATAAAAGTTAAACGCAAAAGTTTCCAATAACAATGATTTATATAAGTCTCCGATGCGAGGATGAATAGAATGCCAGTAACCTTAAGCAAAACAACTCGCTACCAAACAATCTCGCTCTCTCTCTTTCGCACATGCACTCTCAATTACACACGTGTATAAATATGTTCATGTATGCCTTAAACTTTTTCGGATAAGCATTTTCTATGAACATTAATTTTTTTCCTTTCCTCAAGGATTCTTAAGGGAGATGTTAAGCCAAGTGTAGTACTTATGGACTATGTTAGAGGTTGCTTGGTACTTGGTTCTAACATTTGGACTATATAAAAACAAATTTTGTTTTTCTTTTTTTTTTTTCAACATTTTGGGCAATTATGTTTATCACGAATATATGAAGTTATGTGGTACAACTTTAGTCCATAGAAAAGTATTTTCATTATGATTGATTTACTATCGAATTAAATTGAATGGAAAGTGGATTGGGGATTATGATTGGCGAAAAGAACTTACGATTTAATGGGACTTCAATTGAAGTTCTCTATATGGTATGGATGAACTTTTTTAATTCGAGAGATGTTAAGCTCATATTCGACAAAAAAAAAAAAAAACAAAAGTTAAGCAATTTATCATAATAACAATTTATTAATTAATATGAGTTACAACTTTAACAATAAATAAGTAGGGTTGCAAAAAAGTTGGTATACACGTAGCGAAAAACAAGTAAGGAAAGTCTAAAGTCGGGCGGGGCCGACTAAATATATTATACCCTGCACCACTTTGTAGATCTAAATTTTCGATACCATATCACATCCGTTAAATGTGTTGGGGGCTATATATAAAGGTTTGTCCCAAATACATACATTTAAATATCACTCGATCTGGACAGAATTTGATAGACTTCTATAAAATCTATAGACTCAAAATTTAAGTCGGCTAATGCACTAGGGTGGAACACAATGTTAGTAAAAAAATATGGGAAGCATTTAAATCTGAAGCAATTTTAAGGAAACTTCGCAAAAGTTTATTTATGATTTATCGCTTGATATATATGTATTAGAAGTTTAGGAAAATTAGAGTTATTTTTAAAAATTTTCAACTAAGCAGTGGCGGTTTTACAAGGAAAATGTTGGTATTTTGACCATTTTTGTCGAAATCAGAAAAAACATATATATGGGAGCTATATCTAATTCTAGACCGATTTCAACCAAATTTGGCACGCATAGCTACAATGATAATTCTACTCCCTGTGCAAAATTTTAACTAAATCGGAGCAAAAAATTGACCTCTGTGGTCATATGAGTGTAAATCGGGCGAAAGCTATATATGGGAGCTATATCTAAATCTGAACCGATTTCAACCAAGTTTGGCACGCATAGCTACAATGCTAAAAGTGCAAAATTTCACCTAAATCGGAGCAAAAAATTGGCCTCTGTGGTCATATGAGTGTAAATCAGGCGAAAGCTATATATGGGAGCTATATCTAAATCTGAACAGATTTCAACCAAATTTGGCACGCATAGCTGCAATGCTAATTCTACTCCCTGTGCAAAATTTCACTTAAATCGGAGTAAAAGATTGGCCACTGTGGTCATATGAGTGTAAATCGGGCGAACGATATATATGGGAGCTATATCTAAATCTGAACCGATTTCAACCAAATTTGGCACGCAAAGCAACAATGCTAAATCTACTCCCTGTGCAGAATTGCAATAAACGCGGAGTAAGAGATTGGCCACTGTGGTCATATGAGTGTAAATCGGGCGAACGATATATATATATATATATATATATATATATATATATATATATATATATATATATATATATATATATATATATATATATATATATATATATATATATATATATATATATATATATATATATATATATATATATATATATATATATATATATATATATATATATATATATATATATATATATATATATATATATATATATATATATATATATATATATATATATATATATATATATATATATATATATATATATATATATATATATATATATATATATATATATATATATATATATATGAGCTATATCTAAATCTGAACCGATTTCAATAAAATTTGGCATACTTGACTACACTACTAATTGTACTCCTAGTGCAAAATTTCAACAAAATCGGGGTAAAACTCTAGCTTCTGGGACCGTATTAGTCCATATCGGGCGAAAGATATATATGGGAGCTATATCTAAATCTGAACCGATTTAAATAAAATTAGGCACACTCGACTATAGTACTAATTGTTCTACTTGTGCAAAATTTTAAGCAAATAAGAGTAAAACTCTGGCTTCTGGGGCCATATAAGTCCATATCGGGCGAAGTATATATATGGGAGCTATATCTAAATCTGAACCGATTTCTTCCAAAATCAATAGTGTTCTATTCTGAGCCAAAACACATACTTGTGCCAAATTTCAATTCGATTAGACTAAAACTGCAACCTAGACTTTGATTACAAAAATGTGTTCACGGGCAGACGGACAGACGGACAGACGGACATCGCTATATCGACTCATGAGCCCACCCTAAGCATTTTTGTCAAAGACACCATGCGTCTATCTCGTCTCCTTCTGGGTGTTGCAAACATATGCACTAACTTATAATACCCTGTTCCACAGTGTGGCGCAGGGTATAAATGTTATCTTAGGTAGAAAGATTTCATGTTCTTGAAATAAACATGACATTTTTGTTTAGCATAGAAATTAGTAAATTTTTCAAGTGGAATGGTTTGTTATTTAACCAAATTTTCATTTAAGGTGTTTTGCTCTTACAGTTTTTCATCCGATCCGGCTAAAATTTGGTACATGGTGTTGGTATGTGGTCTCTAACAACCATGCACAAATCGGTCGACATCCATATCTATCCATAAATATATATAGCCCCCACATAAACCGATCCCCAGATTTGGCTTGAGGAGCTTCTAAGAGAAATAAATTTCATCCGATTCGGTTGGAAGTTGTAGGTGTTGCTATATAGTATCTAACAACCGTGCCAGAATTGGTCCATATCGGTCCATAATTATATATAGCCCCATATAAACCGATCCCCAGATTTGGCTTGCGGAGCATCAAAGAGAAACAAATTCCCCAGATGTGACCTCCGAAGCATCGTGCAGGAGCAAAATTCACCCGATCCGGTTGAAATTTGGTACGTGGTGCTAGTATATAATCATTAACAACCATGAAAAAATAGGTCCATATCGATCCATCATTATGTATAGCCTCCATATAAACCGATCCCCAGATTTGAACTCCGGAGTCTCTTGAAGGAGCAAAATTCACCCGATCCGGTTGAAATTTGGTACGTGGTGTTAGTAAATGGTCTCTCACAACCATGCAAAAATTGGTCCATATCGGTCCATAATAATATATATATTCCCCATATGAACCGATCCCTAGATTTAAACTCCATAGCCTCTTGAAGGAGCACAACTCATCCGATCGATCGGTCGAAATTTGGAACGTGGTGTTAGTATATGGCCGCCAACAACCATGCTAAAATTGGTCCATATCGGTCTATAGTTATATATAGTCGATCCCCAATCACATATCGATCGGTTCATATTCATGGTTGCCACTCGAGCCAAAAATAATCTACCAAAATTTTATTTCCATAGAAAATTTTGTAAAAATTTTATTTTATAGAAAATTTTGTAAACAA
The DNA here is from genome assembly GCF_050003625.1 of Haematobia irritans. Taxonomy (NCBI): domain Eukaryota; kingdom Metazoa; phylum Arthropoda; class Insecta; order Diptera; family Muscidae; genus Haematobia; species Haematobia irritans. Next base: position 150,523,980 of record NC_134398.1, on the reverse strand, counting down.
TTTATTTTATAGAAAATTTTGTCAAAAATTTATTTTATAGAAAATTTTGTCAAAATTTTATTTTTATAGGAAATTTTGTCAAAATTTTATTTCTCTAAAAATTTTTATCAAAATTTTATTTCTATAGAAAATTCTGTCAAAATTTTATTTTTATAGAAAATTTTGTCAACATTTTATTCCTATAGAAAATTTCGTCAAAATTTTATTTCTATAGAAAATTTTGTCAAAATTGTATTTCTATAGAAAATTTTGTCAAAATTGTATTTCTATAGAAAATTTTGTCAAAATTTTATTTCCATAGAAAACTTTGTCAAAATTGTATTTCTATAGAAAATTTTGTCAAAGTTTTTATTTCTATAGAAGATTTTGTCAAAATTTTATTTCATAGACAACTTTGTCAAAATTTTATTTCTCTAAAAATTTTTATCAAAATGTTATTTCCATTCGTTTTGTTTTGTTATTGTTGGTTTTGTCCTTTAAGCATTGTTGTTGTTTTTTTATTTCAGCTTAAAACCATACATTGACTAAACTACAAGTGTAGCTTAACCAACAGAGGAAAATAATGTTTGTCAAATTTATTTGGGCAAAGCCCTATAGACTGCAAGATGGTTGGATGGACGCACGTTTCGGAATTACCACATTCCTCATCACCATCCTCTACTTGCAGCAAAACTATCAACCAATTATCAGAATAAATTCAGGTAGTTCCCTAAACCCAAAAGTGAGCCACACTTGAACCTTCCGAAAAAAGGTTTAACCGATAGCCGGCTTATGCCGAAATAAATTCGTACAAACATAACTCTTTTCCTTAGCCACCGTCAAATCATCGATTTCAGTGCAGTTGGCTGGGTTCTTTTCATTCGTTTTGTTTTGTTATAGTTGGTTTTTTCTTTTAATCATTGTTGTTGTTTTTGATTTCAGCTTAAAAGCATGCATTAGTCAATGCATGGTTTTAAGCTGAAACTACAAGTGTAGCTTACCCAACAAAGGAAAATATTTTTTTTTTACTTGTTTACTTTGTTTATTACTATAGAAAATTCTGTCAAAATTTTATTTCTATAGAAAATATTGTCAATATTTTATTTCTATTGAAAATTTTGTCAAAATTCTATTTCTATAAAAAATTTTGTCAAAATTTTATTTCTGTGAAACTTTTGTCAAAATTTTATTTCTATATAAAATTTTATCAAAATTTTATTTCAATAGAAAATGTTGTCAAAATTTTAATTCTATAGAAAATTCTGTCAAAATTTTATTTCTATAGAACATTTTGTCAAACTGGCCGTTTGTTTAGTTTAATATAACATATGTTATACCACGTATGGACTTACAATTTAGAAGACGGTGTTAGGAAGTTTTAAGATACCTTGCCATCGGCAAGTATTACCGCAACCGAAGTAATTCGATTGTGGATGATAATCTTTAGTAGAAGTTTCCACGCAATCCATGGTGGAGGGTACATAAGCTTTGGCCTGGCCGAACTTACGGTCATATATACTTTTTAAATAAAAAATTTCTCAAATTATATTTATTCTTTCGACCTTAAAAACGCAAAAAAACACAATTTTTGACAATCCTTAGTTTCGTTGACATAATCAATCAATATTCACTTATTTAAGGGTTAATGATTAGAGTAATGTCATATATATATATATATATATATATATATATATATATATATATATATATATATATATATATATATATATATATATATATATATATATATATATATATATATATATATATATATATATATATATATATATATATATATATATATATATATATATATATATATATATATATATATATATATATATATATATATATATTTAATGTTTCATATTAAAAAATATTCCCACGTCTGTGACTCCATGTAGTGATTTTCTGCATTTCATCGACAACTGGTCGTTGAAGGAGTTTGACAGCAAGATAAGACCTATGTTGGTTCACTATTAGTTTTGGGAATTTAGTTTTTTTTTCGTTCATTTTGTTTTTGATACATTGACAGACAATTAACGTCTGATCCACTCACTTCCAATCAGAATTTTCATATGATCCTGACAACAATCAACTGCTGGATGAATATAATAAAGTTCCATGTAATCCTATATTTGTATGGGATACAATTTGCATTGAAATCAAAGTAAATCCCTGGCAATAATTTAATATATTCATTTTTGCCCATATCCCCACTCAAAACATGGGATGGAAAAACAGATAACACATCAAAAAAATCATTTTCATCATAAACAAAATCTAACCATAAATCCAAAGCCTCCCAAAAGTGTTGTCGACAATCCCGTTTAAATTGATCTGGGATCAGGAGTGGTCTTGCTTATATTGATACAGCCATAGAGGTAGAGGTACTCCTCTGGCAATGTAGAAGACTGATGCCGCTTGACATGGGTCATTGCTTTATGCTGATGTGTCTGCAGGAATATGGGTTTGTGATCCTTGTGTCTTTTTTCTTATGTTTTATCATTTTATCCTTATCTCAAGTGCTACTGCTACTGCTTCCGCCACTTTTCGTCTTTTCGCCATTTCATATTTGTTTGCATTTTGACAAATAAGGGTATTCATCCTCCTCATCAACATACTCCTGTGGCCACCATATATCACGGGGAGGAATATTCTGCACATACATATCACATTTCTTCAGATTTCGTCAATATCATGTTACATCTATTGTTTTTTATACATTCCTTGAGGGAAATCAACTTTATTTCCGATTTGCCCCTTATTGTAGTTTCTATGCCGCCATATAGATTCCTTTGGTTGCCTTCCATTGTATTGAGTTCGAAGGGGAAAAACAACAAAATCTCATTCCATTTGACTTTCTGCTTAAATTGATGCCAACCAAATCCAGGCATTCATATTCATATTTCCCCAATCTGTGATACAAAACATACACACACACACTTATCTACACATACACATACATCTGCACATGCCAATATCCTATACTTATATGATTATGTTTATGATTATTATTATCGTTATGATCATTATCATATCGGTTTTTATACAAAACAATGCCACGGATTATTGTATTATTCCATGGCGGCGAGCACTCATCACTTGGGCTCTGGAGGAGTGCTTGACAAGCCAACACCAACAACAAACAAATAAACCGACAAGGACTCTTCATACATTTGTTAAAATATATATATACAGGTTTCGTTTAAATCCACTTGATAGGAACGCTCAGAAAAAAATATCGTCATATTTATAGAAAATGAAATTCAAAAATTTGAGATACTACTACTAACAAAAGGTGTAAAAAAACAAGTACATACGGTCGTACGTTCGGCCAGGCCGAATCTTATTTATCCTCCACCATGGATTGCGTTGAAACTTCTACGAAAGTCTGTCATCCACAATCGAATTACTTGGGTTGTGGTAATACTTACCGATGGCAAGGTATCTTAAAACTTCTTAATATCGTCTTCTAAATTGTAAGTTAGTCCATACGGGGGATATATTAAACAAAATAAAAAAAGACCGATTAAATACGTGTATAATTCAGTTCGACAAAATTTTATATAGAAATAAAATGTAGACATAATTTTCTACAGAAATAAAATTTTGACTAAATTTTCTATAGAAATAAAATTTTGACAAAATTTTCTATAGAAATAAAATTTTGACAAAATTTTCTATAGAAATAAAATTTTGACAAAATTTTCTATAGAAATAAAATTTTGACAAAATTTTCTATAGGAATAAAATTTTGACAAAATTTTCTATAGGAATAAAATTTTGACAAAATTATCTATAGAAATAAAATTTTGATAAAATTGTCTATAGAAGTAAAATTTTGACAAAATTTTCAACAGAAATACAATTTTGACAAAATTTTCAACAGAAATAAAATTCTAACAAAATTTTCTACAGAAATAAAATTTTGGAAAATTTTTCTACAGAAATAAAATTTTGGAAAAATTTCTATAGTAATAAAATTTTAGCAAAATTTCCTACAGAAATAAAATTTTGGTAGATTATTTTTGGCGATATGGACCAATTTTTGTGTGATTGGCCATTGACAATATATAACTATAGACCGATATGGACCATATACTAGCGTAATGTACCAAATTTCAACCGAATCGGTGAATTTTGCTCCTCCAAGAGGTTCCGGAGGTCAAATGTGGGGATCGATTTATATGGGGGCTATACATAATTATGGGCCGATATGGACCAATTTTTGCATGGTTATAAGATACCATATACTAACACCACGTACCAAATTTCAACCGGATCGAATAAAATTTGCTCTTCCAAGAGGCTCCGGAGTTTAAATCTGGGGATCGGTTTATATGTGGACTATATATAATTATGGACCGATATGGACCAAATTTTGCATGATTATTATATAAGATACCATATACTAACACCACGTACCAAATTTCAACCGGATCGAATAAAGTTTGCTCTTCCAAGAGGCTCCGGAGTTTAAATCTGGGGATCGGTTTATATGTGGACTATATATAATTATGGACCGATATGGACCAATTTTTGCATGATTATTATAGACTACATACGGTCACTATGTACCAAATCTCAACCGGATCGGATGAAATTTGACCCTCTAAGAGGCTCTGGATGTCAAATCTAGGTATCGCTTCATATGGGGGTTATATATAATTATGCACCGATATGGACCAATTTTGTTGTTAGATACCATATACTAACATTACGTACCAAATTTCAACCGGATCGGATGAAATTTGCTTCTCTAATATGCAGGGCTGTGGAGTCGAGCCAATTTTGCTCGACTCCGACTCCAGCATTTTTCATCAGCTCGACTCCGACTCCGGTTAATATAATTAAATCTCATTTTAATACCACTAATTTGTAGTTCTATTGTGGGGGTACCGTAAGTGGATCGATATAAAGTATCGTATTTATTTACATTTTATTATATGTGCAAATTAAAAAAAAAATATATTACTATAAAATTTTGGCAAAATTTTCTATAGAAATAAAATTTTGACTTTAATTTTTATAGAAATAAAATTATCAATAGAAATAAAATTTTGAAAAAATTTTTGTTTAACAAACAAAATTTTGCAAAATTTTCTATAGAAATAAAATTTTGCAAAATATTCTATAGAAACAAAATTTTGACTCAATTTTCTATAGAAATAAAATTTTGCCTAATTTTCTATAGAAAAAAATATTTCTGTAGTAATAAAATTTTGAATAAATTTTTATAGAAATAAAATTTTTACAAAATTTGTTATAGAAATAAAATGTTGACAAAACTTTTTATAGAAATAACATTTTGACAAAATTTTCTATAAAAAACAACTTTGAAAAATTTTTCTGTCAATATTCCATATATGTATATGGCCTTAAAATAAAATTAAAGAAAAAAAATAATTTCGATTATTCGAAATATTTCAAATAAATTGATATGGGCATTAAAGTGGATCGATCCAGCCCATCTGCTAGTCTAACATTCTAGGAAACAGAAAAAGATAGACGTAATTGGAAGTTCATTTTCATTTACAATGCTGTACATTGATCGAATGAATAACGCAATGGAAACTAATTTGCGTAAAAACTTGCTTTTTTTTACGACTCCCACTCCAGCAAAATCTTCAGACTCCGACTCCGGCTCCACAGCCCTGCTAATAGGCTCCGCAATCCAAAATTTGGGGTCGGTTTATATGTGGGCTAAAAGTGGTCCAATATGACCCATTTACAATACCATCCCACCTACATTAATAACAACTACTTGTGCCAAGTTTCAAGTCGATAGCTTGTTTCGTTTGGAATTTAGCGTGATTTCCACAGACGGACGGAAGGACATCGCTAGGTCGATTTAGAATTTCACCACGACCCAAAATATATATACTTTGTGGGGTCTGAGACTAATATTTCGATGTTTTATACACGGAATGACAAAGTTAATATACCCCCATCCTATGGTGGAGGGTATTAAAAAAATGGAGGGAGCCAAAAGGTTTCATGTTTCTATAATATGTAACGAATGCAAATTTTGATTATCATAGAAAACCTATTTCTCTGATAAAAGTTTTCTTGTCCAAAATTCGAAAAATATTTCAACGAAGTCGTTTCGTCCTTATAGCTAATGGCGTTTTCTTTTCTTGTAAAAAATGCACACTTTTTTTGCATTTTGCCCGGAAAATGTACTCTTTAGGTTCTTTTCTAAAAAAAAAACAGGCAAAAGTGCGAAAAGGCTTCGAATTCTGTTGTGAAAATAGCGCCACGCATAGAGGCAAATTACGGGCATTTTCAGCACTGCCAACAAATGAGAGTGCTGCGATTGCCCTGTTTCCTTCTTTGAATTCTTTTCTGTCCGCCGAAATGATAGCATTTTTTTAGGTTTCTGGTAACATTTTAAAAATGCGCATTCTGTACAGACAAAATGAAGGCAAAGCACTTTTTTCAGAAAAGAAAACACCATAAGTGATTTGCCTTAAAACTGGGTGCCTTAACACGAAAGAAAATTTTGTTTGGCTAAGGTCAACTTGGCTTTAATAAGTCTGAAAAGTTCTTCTAAATTAAATTTAAATTCGTTTGCCTCTTGTGTCTTCATTACAAAGCAAAAAAAAAACATTTAAAAATAGGAGATGTTTCTCAATATTTTATTTTGAAGAACAACGTGTTTACTTGAAACACGAGTATAAGTTTGAAAACTCAAGGTTTCGTTAACACTTTTTTAAAGGACTTTGATAGCACATAAAGAAAAAACGAATGAATTCAAATTTGTTTGCTAATATCAAGAACGCAAAACTCAAATTTAACCCTTTCACTACCGAAATAAACTTAATGGTAAAAACTTTAATTTTTCTTCTGTTTTTACTTGTGCTAACAGCATGTAGAACAAAAATTGTCATTTTGGGAACCTACCTCAATTACTTCAAGATCTATATGAGCTTGTTCTAAAAATTTGATTCTTGAATTGTGACCAAAATGGCTTACGAAAATAAGCACTATGTAGCCTATAATATATTTGAAAGTGTACGAAAAAAAAATACAAAAAAGAACACTAAAAAAATCAGCAATAGTTTTTGTATGAACGTCCATTTACTAGAAACATACAGTAGAAAAATTGCCTCAAATTTTCGTATTTTTTGTTTATTGTTAAAGAAGTTTATAAAAATGTATTTTGGTCCTCACCAATATGGAAAATATATATAGCTTATTTAGATTAAAGCCTCTACTTTAAAATAACACCGAGAACTAAATCGAAACTAAGTGGGAAAATAGATTTTGGTGTCTTTCTTCAATGTTCCTCTATGTGGACATCGGTAGTGAAAAGGTTAAGAGAAAATTAGATAGAAAATCTTAAGAACCGGGCATGATTTTATTCAGTGTATACAACGAAACATTAAGTTAAGTTACATTTGTGGAGAAAAAGAACGGCCTTTATACGAACGAATTTGACTGTAGTTTTATAATAATTTTTTTTTTAATGGAAAAAAATAAAATTTTGATCTTGGAAGTTTGATCTTTTCGAAGTGAAAAAAAGCAAGTATATACGGCCGTAAGTTCGGCCAGGCCGAAACTTATGTACCCTCCATCATGGATTGCGTAGAAACTTCTTCTAAACACTGCCATCCACAATCGAATTACTTAAGTTGCGGTAACGCTTGCCGATGGCAAGGTAACTTAAACCTTCCAAACACCATCTTCTGAATTGTATGTCCATACATGGTATATATTAAATCAAAAAAGATCGATCCAATACGTATATAATTCAGTTTGACAAAGTAGACATAAAATTTTGACAAAATTTTCTACAGAAATAAAATTTTAACAAAATTTTCTATAGAAATAAAATTTTCACAAAATTTTCTATAGAAATAAAATTTTCACAAAATTTTCTATAGAAATAAACTTTTGACTACATTTTCTATAGAAATAAAATCTTGGTAGATTATTTTTGGCTCGAGTGGCAACCATGATTATGAACCGAATAAAATTTAAACAAAATTTTCTATAGAAATAAAATTTTGACAAAATTTTCCATAGAAATAAAATTTTGACAAAATTTTTTATAGAAATAAAATTTTGGTAGACTATTTTTGGATCTAGTGGCAACCATGATTATGAACCGATATGGACCAATTTTTGTGTGATTGGACCAATTTTGGTATGGTTGTTAGCGACCATATACTAACACCACGTTCCTAATTTGAACCGGATCGGATGAATTTTGCTCCTCCAAGAGGCTCCGGAGGTCAAATCTGGAGAACGTTTTATATGGGGGCTATATATAATTATGGACCGATATGGACCAATTCTGGCACGCTTGTTAAAGATCATATACTAACACCATGTTCCAAATTACAACCGGATTGGATGAAATTTGCTTCTCTTGGAGAATTCGCAAGCCAAATCTGGGGATCGGTTTATATGGGGGCTATATATAATTATGAACCGATGTGGACCAATTTTTGCATGGTTGTTAGAGACCATATACCAATATCATGTACCAAATTTCAGGCGGATCGGATGAAATTTGCTTCTCTTTGAGGCTCCGGAACCCAAATCTGGGGATCGGTTTATATGGGCGCTTTATATAATTATGGACCGATGTGGACCAATTTTTGCACGGTTGTTAGAGACTATATACCTACACCATATACCAAATTTCAGCCGGATCGGATGCAATTTGCTACTCTTTGAGGCTGCGCAAGCCAAATCTGGAGATCGGTTTATATGGGGTCCATATATAATTATGGACCGATGTGGACCAATTTTTGCATGGTTGTTAGAGACCATATACCAACATCATGAACCGAATTTCAGCCGGATCGGATGAAATTTGCTTCTCGTTGAGGCTCCGCAAGCCAAATCTGGGGATCGGTTTATATGGGGGCTATATATATTTATGGACCGATGTGGACCAATTTTTGCATGATTGTTAGAGACCATATACCAACACCATGTACCAAATTTCAGCCGGATCGGATGAAATATGCTTCTCTTAGAGGCTCCGTAAGCCAAATCGGGGGATCGGTTTATATGGGGGCTATATATAATTAAGGACTGATATGGACTAATTTTTGCATGGTTGTTAGAGACCATATACCAACATCATGTACCAAATTTCAGCCGGATCGGATGAAATTTTCTTCTCTTTGAGGCTCCGCAAACTAAATCTGGGAATCGGTTTATATGGGGGCTATATATAATTATGGACCGATGTGTACCAATTTTTGCGTGGTTGTTAGGGACCATATACTAACACCATGTACCAAATTTCAGCCGGATCGGATGAAATTTGCTTCTCTTTTAGGCTCCGCAAGCCAAATCTGGGGATCGGTTTATATGTGGGCTATATATAATTATGGACCGATGTGGACCAATTTTTGCATGGTTGTTAGAGACCATATACCAACACTATGTACAAAATTTCCGCCGGATCGGATGAAATATGCTTCTGTTAGAGGCTCCACAAGCCAAATCTGAGGGTCCCTTTATATGGGGGCTATACGTAAAAGTGGACCGATATGGCCCATTTTCAATACCATCCGACCTACATCGATAGCAACTACTTGTGCCAAGTTTCAAGTCGATAGCTTGTTTCGTTCGGAAGTTATCGTGATTTCAACAGACGGACGGACGGACATGCTTAGATCGACTCAGAATTTCACCACGACCCAGAATATATATACTTTATGGGGTCTTAGAGCAATATTTCGATGTGTTACAAACGGAATGACAAAGTTAATATACCCCCATCCTATGATGGAGGGTATAAAAATTGAAAGAACAACGTCTGCCACACCCGTTTGCCAAACGTTTTATTTTTAATAAAACAAACATTTCCTTTCAGTGCCTTCTTCAATTTAGCTTTTAAATAATCAATCGAATCGAAACGCGTCCCCCGAGTGGTCTGTTGAGTTTTGGGACTATCCAGAAATATTACGGCGTAAAATCAGGCGAATACGGTGATTGCAATAGTGGTTGAATTTTTGGCGAAATTGTCGCGAAGAGTGAGATGGTGCCATATGAGACTGTGCATGAAATGAAATTCGGCCAACTGTTACAATCCTGTAAATTTCAAGCAAAACCTGAAAAACTCTATTTGGCTGCATCTTGACCCATGTTTTATAAATCTCATTTATTCTCAACTTCAACGGAATACATTACAAATTTTGCAATACTAGTTAATGCTTTTAAGAGAAAACAAATTTCATTCATTAGACATAGCTTTCTTTATATCAATATACCAGGTGATGTTACATTCATCTTTACATTTTCAAAAATAATACGACATTTTTCCACCGGTGACATTGATGTCAATTTAACTATGATACACTGCTCCTTACAGTTATTGGTACGCGTATGCATACAAAATACATGTGTTCATGTGACCAAGTATATAAGTTGGCGTTGTCACTGAATTTTTATTATTACGTTTTTTTTCTGTCATGGTAATCATTATTAAATATTGCAAACCAGCGTAAAAATCCAAATATTTACTTTTTTGTTCAAATTCAACAATTTCTCACACCACAACCACTACCTAGCTATGTTCGTTCACTTAAGGTTTTTCGTATGACAATAGAGAATAGGAGAGAGCGAATAACCGAAAGTTCTTGTGAGTATGTTTATGTGTAAATGTGAGTAATACTGATATATAATATTGGGACCATATAAGGATGGCAAAGCGACTTCTCTTTAATCTCATCATATTTTTATACTCGCATACACATACATATATACTTAAAAAAAATACATGGGTTCTCATATAAGCAAAAACCACCATTTTCCATATTATGAATTATGGAAACTTAGGAGAGACCAGCAATTGTGGGGCCTTTTCTGACATTGAACAATGAAATACCAAGGTACATGTTTAGAGAGCTGATGAGATGAAACATGGGTAATATTTAAAAAGGATTAAAACAAAATCTGATTTTTCACGTTTCGTTATTTATTTGATGTTCTTCTAATTTATAACAATATATGCTTTCTGCGAATACTCCGAATTTTTTCAAATAACTCCATAAATCTATGTCAAGGATGGAAAATTACTAAATTTCAACAAAAATTCCATTGAAAGATTATTGTCAGAATTTCTTTAGACTGTATTTTAATTTTGCTTTAATTTTGCTTCAACTCTTCAATTTTAAATATTTTTTTTTTAGTTTTATATCCGGTTATAAAGACTACCGTAGTATCAGAGAGAATGAAAATACAAGAGAACGAAACTGTGAAGCGAAACTGCGTCAGTAGGTGGCAGTCATGAGGAAAATTTCTCTACACGCAGAGAAGGAATATGATCACCTCTATCACAATGGACTGAATAGTCTAAGTGAGCCTGAATCTTAATCGGGCTGCCACTTTAACTTTAACCTAATATGATCACCTCAACCATGTTTCAAGAGCAAAATTTTATTTTTGGATAGTGACCATGTAACATGATAATCGCAAAAATGTTGTTTTCTCTCCAAACATAAAATGCTTTCTGAACATAACTGGCCCTAGAGGCCAGAATTTTACCTTTATTTCCTTCAAATTTTACACAAAGAGTACAATGGATGGTCAAGTATGTTAAATTTCGTTGAAATCGGTTCAGATTTAGATTTATCTTCCATATATATCTTTGGCCCGATTTAGATTCTTATAACAACCGGAGTCGGTAAGTTCCAATAATTCTGTTTACCTTACAAATTGTGATCTCTCAACATTTAGTTTACCTCAACAACATTCTTAACTAACAAGTTGGCTGATAAGTCCCCGGTCTGACACATAGATGGCGTCGCTAGTATTAAATAAATATTATTTTTATATAATACCAATCTTCAAATGATTCGTGTCAAAATTTGACGTCTGTTAGTTTGTGAGATAGAGCGTCTTTTGTGAAGCAACTTTTGTTATTGTGAAAAGAATGAAAAAGAGGAATTTCGTGTTTTGATAAAATACTGTTTTCTGAAGGGGAAAAATACGGTGGAAGCAAAAACTTGGTTTGATAATGAGTTTCCGGACTCTGCCCCAGGGAAATCAGCAATAGTTGATTGGTATGCAAAATTCAAGCGTGTTGAAATGAGCACGGAGGACGGTGAACGCAGTGGACGCCCGAAAGAGGTGGTTACCGACGAAAACATCAAAAAAATCCACAAAATGATTTTGAATGACCGTAAAATGAAGTTGATCGAGATAGCGGAGGCCTTAAAGATATCATAGGAACGTGTTGGTCATATCATTCATCAATATTTGGATATGCGGAAGCTCTGTGCAAAATGGGTGCCGCGCGAGCTCACATTTGACCAAAAGCAACAACGTGTTGATGATTCTGAGCGGTGTTTGCAGCTGTTAACTCGTAATACACCCGAGTTTTTCCGTCGATATGTGACAATGGATGAAACATGGCTCCATCACTACACACCTGAGTTCATTCTACAGTCGGCTGAATGGACAGCGACCGGTGATCCGTCTCCGAAGCGTGGAAAGACTCAAAAGTCCGCTGGCAAAATAATGGCCTCTGTTTTTTGGGATGCACATGGAACAATTTTTATCGATTATCTTGAGAAGGGAAAAACCATCAACAGTGACTATTATATGACGTTATTGGAGCGTTTGAGGATCGAAATCGTGGCAAAACGGCCCCATATGAAGAAGAAAAAAGTGTTGTTCGACCAAGACAACGCACCGTGCCACAAGTCATTGAGAACAATGACAAAAATTCATGAATTGGGCTTCGAATTACTTCCCCACCCGCCGTATTCTCCAGATCTGGCCCCCAGCGACTTTTTCTTGTTCTCAGACCTCAAAAGGATGCTCGCAGAGAAAAAATTAGGCTGCAATGAAGAGGTGATCGCCGAAACTGAGGTCTATTTTGAGGCAAAACCGAAGGAGTACTACCAAAATGGTATCGAAAAATTGGAAGGTCGTTATAATCGTTGTATCGCTCTTGAAGATAACTATGTTGAATAATTAAAACGAATTTTGACAAAAAAAAATGTGTTTTTCTTTGTTCGACCGGGGACTTATCAGAAGTAGAAGTCGGACTAAATCGGACCATTTTGTTTTTTATAATTGATTTCATCCTGTGAATTGTATTACTTGTGTTTTTTTATATCTCTCTGTTTCCATCTATTGAGGCCCTCTGCGGCGACTATTTGCACTTCGTACACACAGTACAGAACTTGCCACTTCAACTTGTACTACTGATAGCTTCCACACATTTTAAATATTGCCAGATGCCACAGAATATTGCTACGTGAATATTTATTGTTAAGTGAGCTGTTGTACCAGCAAAAATTGTATTCTCCACATTTTTGTTGATTTTTTTCTTCTTCCATGGTTCCACTTAAACATAATTTCCCCCCTTGTTTTTTTAGTCTTTTTGTCGGTCGGTTTTGAAGCAAGTGATTCCGAATGTTTGTTTCAATCCCCGCAGGGGGTTTTTGGCTATTTGCTGTTGGTGTTGGTATATTTCAATATTTGGCAAACTTCTCGCGATACCATGGAAATATAAGAAAACTGTATTTTTTTTTTTGCTTGTCTTTGTTATTGTGGTGTGATGGTAGAGCCTTTCCAAGAGGTGTAAACCATAATTTCAGTTCTTTTTATTATTTTTGTTTCTTTTTTTTTGTCGAAATATCCTTAGTTTTTTTTTTGAAACAAGCAGTAAATATTCGTCATTTTTGCAATTATTATCTCTGTATGTAATGTATGAGAAGTTTGTAAGAAAATAACACAAACTTGATTGAAAACCAGAAGCCAAGTAAAATAAAATAAGATTTCCTTTAATGATATATAACATCTTAAGTTACCATGGTACATGACAACGAATATACTTTAAGCTATATATTGTCAGAAGTTTTCTTTATTCATTTGTTTATTTTTATGAAAAACAAGTAAGTAAAGTAGAAAGTCGGGCGGGGCCGACTATATCATACTCTAAACCACCCTTACTGAATTAGTAATCATAAGCATTTGTGGGGTAACATTGATAGGTCTGGGAGATAAACCGCAGTTGCATATTTAAGAAAATTAAGGGGTACATGTCTATGGGAGCTTTGTGTCAATCTGACTATAGCTCATAGTCAATGTTGCCAGGGAAAATGTTCGGTTTACCCTACAAGGACAAAAAAAGTTCCCTACTTTCCCATACATTCCCAAACAATTTTCCCTACTATATTTTTCGTTAAATTAAAAAAAAATTGCAAAACAAAAATGGTTCTAAGTACTTTATTATCTTAATATATGAATATGCAACGTATATAACTTAGAATATAAATTTGTATTACCACCATGGTTGCCACAGTTGGTAGAATTCTACCCAAATTAGTAATCTTTTTTGTTAAATCTCTATAAAAATAAAATTTTGGAAAAAAGATTCTAGAAACAATTTTTTGTGAGAAATTTTTCTATAGAAATAAAATTTTGACAATAAATTCTATAGAAATAAAATTTTGAGAAAAATTTTTATTGAAATAATATTTTGAAAAAAATTTCTAAAGAAGTACAATTTTGACAAAATGTTCTATAGAAATAAAATGTTGACAGAATTCTCTACAGGAATAAAGTTTACCACACATTGTTAAAGATCAAGCCTTGTCGGCTTCTAATTTCCTCCTCTAGAGCCACCAAAATGTAAAAATTATTACAAAATATGTTGAATGATGAAAATGTCCTACATTGTGGCCCTACGTCCCTACAAGACGCTAAATATTTGAAAAACCCAACATATAGGGATTTTCCCCTACTTCTAGCAACACTGGCTGTGTTGATATTGCGCCTACGGAGATACTATGCCACTAATATTGAGCCCATTATTAAAAAAGAGAAAATCGTTAAATTAGTGTGGGTAATAAATACAAATTTGTAAAAATCGAACAATATTGTTATGTAAGAGGTACAAATACGTATAAGTACGATCGGCTAGTACATCAAAATTTGAAATTTGCGTAACATTGGTTAATAAATAAGAGTACTATGGCCAAATTTGGGAAAATCGAGCGATGCATATATATGGAAGCTATATCTAAATCTGAACCAATTTGCATAATATTTTGCGGGTTTGATTAATACCACAAAAGGTTACCTTGTGCAAGATTTGAGTAAGATCAGTTAAGAAATGAGGCCTGTATGGTCAAACATAACGTTATTAGGGGCGAATTTTTCAAAATCGGGTGATACATATATGGGAGCTATATCTACATCTTAACCGATTTCGATGAAATTTTGCACATATGTTAGTACTATAGAAGACTGGATCTAGCCAACTTTTAGTAAGATCGGTTAATAAATAAGGGTTCTATGGCCAAATTTGGGAAAATCGGTCTATACATATATATGGGAGCTATATCTAAATCTAAACCGATTTCGATGATTTTTTGCTTATATAGTTAGTGCTATATAAGACTAAATTTAGCCAAGTTTGAGTAAGATCGGTTGATAAATAAAGGTTTTGTGGCCAAATTTGGGAAAATCGGGCGATACATATATATGAGAGCTATATCTAAATCTGAACCGAGTTGGATGAAATTTTGCAGACTTGAAGGGCGATAGAAAAGATTACCTTTTGCCAAATTTCGTGACGATCCGTTTGAAAAAACGCGCAACTTGACACCATTTGTCGAAATCGGGCGATACATATATATGGGAGCTATATCTAAATTTGATCCGATTTCTTCCAAATTCAATAGCGTTCGTCCTTGTGCCAAAAAACCTCCCTGTACCAAATTTCATTAAAATCGGTTAATAATTGCGACCGGAATCCTGTGAACAACAAATACATGGACAGACGGACGGACACCAAGCGGTAGATCGACTCAGGAGGTGATTCTGAGTCAATCGGTATATATTTTATGGGGTCTAAAATCAATATTTCTGGTAGGCACATTTTTTGGCCGATCAAACTTATTATACCCTGACCACTATGTGGTTTAGGGTATAAAAAGAGGAAATCGCTCAATTAGTGTGGTAATAAATTCATATTTACGAAAATAAGGCAATAAATTTATGTAAGAGCTACATGTAAGTCTAAATATATCGGCTAATATATGTACATTTGAAATTTGCGCCACATTGGTTAATTAATAAGAGTATTATGGCGGTCATGCTAACCATTGCACCACGGTGGGTCCCTACAAATCATTTAAATTTTGTCGATAAAAATGCTAAATCCAATCTGAAACAAGTATATACGGCCGTAAGTTCGGCCAGGCCGAATCGTATGTACCATCCACCTTGGATGCGTAGAAACTTCTACGAAAGACTGTCATCCACAATCGAATTACTTGGGTTGTGGTATCTTAAAACTTCTTAACATCGTTTTCTAAATTGTAAGCTAGTCAAAGATTTTATGTCCTTAAAATACAAACGCAAATTTTGCTTGGCATAGAAGAAGCATTTCTCTGATATAAAGATTTTTTCCTTGTCCAAAAGTCGTTAAACTTTTTAATGAAGCCGTATTGTCCTTATAATTAAGTGATTTGACATAAAAATGGGTATCATAACATGAAAGAAAACATTTTTGGACTAAGGTCAACTTGACTTTAATAATTCAGAAAAATTCTTTAAAATTAATGAAATTGTATTTAAATTTGTTGTCTTTTTGCATCTTGACTACACAGCACAAAATCGTTCAAATAAAGGACATGTTTTTCAAAACTTTATTTTAAAGACGTATTTTACTTGAAACATAGCATATTTTCTACTGGAAGTCGAGTCTGAATTTGGAAAACAAAGTTGTCATTAATTCGTTTTTAAAGGACTTTGATAGCACATGAAGAAAAAAAAAACGAAAAAACAAAAATTAAAATTTGCTTCCTAGAAGCAAGTACACAAACCCAAAATTTAAAAGAGAATTGTGTCTTAACAGTATCCTTACTTGTATTCTCCGCTTCTTTGGATCGGAATCAATACCAAAATTGTTAAAGTAAGTATAAAATCTTTGGAACCGGACATGCTTTTTTTCAGTGTAGAGAGACAGAATTGAAATATGGGGGTCGCTTAACTATATAACTATAGACCGATATGGACCTAGTTAGGCATGGTTGTTAACGGCCATATACTAGCACAATGTACCAAATTTCAACTGACTCGGATGAAATTTGCTCCTCCAAGAGGCTCCAAAACCAAATCTCGGGATCGGTTTATATGGGGGCTTTATATGATTATGGACTGATATGGACCACTTTTGGCATGGTTGTTAAATATCATATACTACCACCACGCTTCTCCAAAAGGCACCAGAGGTCAAATCTGGTGATCGGTTTATATGGGGGCTGTATATAATTATGGACTGATATGAACCAATTCCTGCATGGTTGTTGGATACCATATACTAACATCACGTACCAAATTTCAACCGAATCGGATGAATTTTGCTCTTGCAAGGGGCTCCGGAGGTCAAATCTGGGGATCGGTTTATATGGGGCCTATATATAATTATTGACCGATTTCGACCAATTTTTGCATGGGTGTTTGAGGCCATATATTAACACCATGTACCAAATTTCTACTGAATCAGATGAATTTTGGTCTTCCAAGAGGCTCCGGAGGTCAAATCTGCTGATCGGTTTATATGGGGTTTATATATAATTATGGACCGATGTGGACCAATTTTTGCATGGTCATTAGAGACCATATACTTACACCATGTACCAAATTTCAGCCGGATCAGATGAAATTTGCTTCTCTTAGAGGTTCCGGAAGCCAAATTGGGGGATCGGTTTATATGGGGGCTATATATAAATATGGACCGATGTGGACCAATTTTTGCATGGTTGTTAGAGACCATATACTAATACCATGTACCAAAATTCAATCGAATCGGATGAAGTTTGCTTATCTTAGAGCAATCGCAAGCCAAATTTGGGGGTCCGTTTATATGGGGGCTAAACGTAAAAGTGGACCGATATGGCCCATTTGCAATACCATTCGACCTACATCAATTAAAAACTACCTGTGCCAAGTTTCAAGTCGATAGCTTGTTTCGTTCGGAAATTAGCGTGATTTCGACAGACGGACGGATGGACATGCTCAGATCGACTCAGAATTTCACCACGACCCAGAATATATGTACATTATGGGGTCTTAGAGCAAAATTTCGATGTGTTACACACGGAATGACAAAGTTAATATACCCCCATCCTATGGTGGATGGTATACAAAAATGTGAATTTTTGCAAATATTTGATTTCAAACGTTTCCGACAAGCGTTAGAATCCATTAAAAATTATAAAAAATTATAAAAATTATTTATTTGACAAAATATCACAGCATTTTTTAATTTACATCCAACACATTGAATTCGGATCAGACCTAAAGAAGTGATGCAAATTCAATGCAACGGCTGTTGATATGGAGGACTTCCGTCCTATGACAAGCCCATGTTAAATTCATCGCTGCTGCGTCATTTTTGCACCACTTCCGGATCCAAAAAGAAAATTTTCATTACTTTTTTTTGCGACGCCTTTTTTGCTGGGAATCTGAACCGATTTGGATTATATTTTGCAGGTTTTGTTGATATTATAGGAGGTTACCTTGTGCTAAATTTGAGTAAGATCGGTTAATAAATGAGACCACTATGGTCAAAAATAAGGTTATAAGAGGCACATTTTTGAAAATCGGACACTACATATATATGGGAGCTATATCTAAATCTGAACCGATTTGAATGATATTTTGCTCATATAGTCAGTACTATAGAACATTAGAGTAAGCCAAATTTGAGTAAGATCGGTTGATAAATGATTTTGTGCACATATAGTAAGTACTATAGAAGATTAGGTTTGGCCAACTTTTAGTCAGATCGGTTGATAAATAAGGGGCCTATGGCCAAATTTAGGAAAATCGGGCGATACATATATATGAGGGCTATATCTAAATCTGAACCGATTTCGAAATTGAAATGAAATTTGGCACACTTAAAGAGTGGTCAGTTGGATTACTTTGTGGCACTTTTGACGCCGATCGGTTAGTAAATGAAAGAATTCTGACCCCATTTGTCGAAATCGGGCGATACATATATATGGGAGCTATATCTAAAATTTGATCCGATTTCTTCCAAATTCAATAGCGTTCGTCTCTGTGCCCAAAAAACACTCTGTGCAAAATCGGTTAATAATTGCGACCGGAATCTTGCGAACAACAAATATATGGACAGACGGACGGACACCAAGCGCTAGATCGACTCAGGAGGCGATTCTGAGTCGATCGGTATATATTTTATGGGATCTAAAATTAATATTTCTGGTAGGCAAATTTTTTGGCAAATCAAAGTTATTATACCCTGACCACTATGTGGTTTAGGGTATAAAATAATTTGTTTGCAATAGATATAAGTTAATTTTAGCATCAGTTTTAAAACTGACTTTTTTATACCCTTCACCACTAATGTGGTACAGGGTATAATAAGTTTGTGCATTTGTATGTAACGCCAAGAAGGAGTAATCATAGACCAACCTTTTAGTATACGGATCGGCTTAGAATTAAATTCTGAGTCGATTTAGCGATGTCCGTCTGTCTGTCTGTCCGTCTGTCTGTCCGTCTGTCTGTCCGTCTGTCTGTCCGTCTGTCTGTCCGTCTGTCTGTCTGTCTGTCTGTCTGTTGATGTATTTTTGTGTGCAAAGTACAGCTCGCAGTTTTAGTCCGATTGTTCTAAAATTTGGTATAGGGTCCTGTTTCGGCTCACAGACGATCCCTATTGATTTTGGAAAAAATCGGTTCAGATTTAGATATAGCTGCCATATATATATTTTTCACCGATCTGGTCATAATTGGCGTGTATATCAACCGATCTTCCTCAAATTCCGTTCATCCGAATATTTTATTAGTCTCGAAAAACTTGCAAAATATCATCCAAATCGGTTCAGATTTAGATATATCTCCCATATATAGCTTTCGACCGATTTACACTCATATGACCACAGAGGCTAATTTTTTGCTCCGATTTAGTTGAAATTTTGCACAGGGAGTAGAATTAGCATTGTTGCTATGCGTGCCAAATTAGGTTGAAATCAGTTCAGATTTGGATATATCTCCCATATATAGCTTTCGCCCGATTTACACTCATGTGACCACAGAGGCCAATTTTTAACTCCGATTTAGTTGAAATTTCGCACAGGGAGTAGAATTAGCATTGTAGCTATGCGTGCCAAATTTGGTTGAAATCGGTTCAGATTTAGATATATCTCCCATACATATCTTTCGCCCCATTTACACTCATATGACCACAGAGGCCAATTTTTAACTCCGATTTAGTTGAAATTTTGCACAGAGAGTAGAATTAGCATTGTTGCTATGCGTGCCAAATTTGTTTGAAATCGGTTCAGATTTAGATATAGCTCCCATATATATGTTTTTCTGATTTCGACAAAAATGGTAAAATCGCCACTGCTTAGTCGCAAAGTTGTAAAAATGACTCTAATTTTCCTAAACTTCTAATACATATATATCGAGCGATAAATCATAAATAAACTTTTGCAAAGTTTCCTTAAAATTGCTTCAGATTTAAATGATTCCCATATTTATACCCTTCACCACTACTGTGGTACAGGGAATAATAAGTTTGTGCATTTGTATGTAACGCCAAGAAGGAGTAAGCATAGACCAAACTTTTAGTATACGGATCGGCTTAGAATTAAATTCTGAGTCGATTTAGCGATGTCCGTCTGTCTGTCTGTCTGTCCGTCTGTCTGTCTGTCTGTCCGTCTGTCTGTCTGTCTGTCTGTTGATGTATTTTTGTGTGCAAAGTACAGCTCGCAGTTTTAGTCCGATTGTCATAAAGTTTGGTATAGGGTCCTGTTTCGGCTCAAAGACGATCCCTATTGATTTTGGAAAAAATCGGTTCAGATTTATATATAGCTGCCATATATATTTTTCACCGATCTGGTCATAATTGGCGTGTATATCAACCGATCTTTCTCAAATTCCGTACATCCGAATATTTTATGTGTCTCGAAAAACTTGCAAAATATCAGCAAAATCGGTTCAGATTTAGATATAGCTCCCATATATAGCTTTCGCCCGATTTACACTCATTTGCCCACAGAGGCCAATTTTTTGCTCCGATTTAGTTGAAATTTTGCATAGGGAGTAGAATTAGCGTTGTAACTATGCGTGCCAAATTTTCTTGAAATCGGATCAGATTTGGATATATCTCCCATATAAAGCTTTCGCCCGATTTACACTCATATGACCACAGAGGCCAATTTTTAACTGCGATTCAGTTGAAATTTTGCACAGGGAGTAGAATTAGCATTGTAGCTATGCGTGCCAAATTTGGTTGAAATCGGTTCAGATTTAGATATAGCTCCCATATATATGTTTTTCTGATTTCGACAAAAATGGTCAAAATACCAATATTTTCCTTGTAAAATCGCCACTGCTTAGTCGAAAAGTTGTAAAAATGACTCTAATTTTCCTAAACTTCTAATACATATATATCGAGCGATAAATCATAAATAAACTTTTTCGAAGTTTCCTTAAAATTGCTTCCACCCTAGTGCATTAGCCGACTTAAATTTTGAGTCTATAGATTTTGTAGAAGTCTATCAAATTCTTTCAGATCGAGTGATATTTAAATGTATATATTAGGGACAAACCTTTATATATAGCCCCCAACACATTTGACGGATGTGATATGGTATCGAAAATTTAGATCTACAAAGTGGTGCAGGGTATAATATAGTCGGCCCCGCACGACTTTAGACTGTCCTTACTGGTTTTCATTGTATATACCCTCTAACAACAATCCAAAAATCCTTCCATAATTAATATATAGCATCCATATAATCCAATCCCGAAGTTTGACTTCCGAAATTTCTAAGAGGTGTAAATAATAACCATACAAAATCTGGTCCATATCGATTTATATTTCAATATAGCCACCATATAAATCAATCCCCAGATTGGACCTCCGATGCCTCTTGTAAGAGAACATTTCATCAGATCCGATTGAAATTTGCAGCGTGATGTTTGACAACCTTGCAAAAATTGGTTCATATCGGTCCATAATTATATATAGCCCCTATATAAACCGATTCCCAGATTTGCCTTCTGGGCCTCTTGGAAGAGAAAATTAAATCCCATCCGGTTGAATGGTGGTACATAATTTTAGTATATGCCCTCTAAAATGTTTCCCTATTGGTCCATAATTTATTCAGCTCCCATGTAAACCTTCGCCCAAGATTTAATGATCCCCTTATAATTTAATCGCTCGTATTGCCATACGTAAATTGGTTCATTTCGGTTAATTATTTAGGGGCAAAAAGCTGATGGCCTTAGCATCCAATGATATTTTTCTTTTTTTATCATACATTTACTGTATAATTGAAATAAACAATAAATAAATAAATATTTAGGGGCAAAATAAAATTAGCCAATTGGTTTGGTCGACCTTTTGGCCAGATATATTCGATTTTATCTATAATCTTATACGTTACTACTCAAAATTGGTGAGATTTTCAAATCTGATGGTATGCTATCTTAAATAGTAAGGTTTATTTTGAGCAATATTTGGGCAAACTGTAATCAATCGGCATTCTTAAAATTTGCCATCGAACGATATATGTGATCGTTATATATTTTATGGCACGGATATTCAAGTGATATTTGAAAGATTCCGAGGGTCAGTTTCTTTTTTCTTGTATACGTATTTTTTATCCGAAATTGAAATATTTTTAACATAACGCGTTGTTGGGTATTTAATCTTTGCCATTTGCATTTGCTCTTGCAAAAAAAGTATATCATTGAAAAATATAGTTTCATTGATATTAATTTTTTTTTACAATTCAGACGCGAAACTCGTCATCGCATTCATACACATACATACCCAATTGATAAAACTATGCCAACGAAAAAACATTTGAATATTAACGTTTTTATCTGTCAACTTTTACTACTCGCATCGTATTTTTAATGGCTATACAAAAGATAGAAAAGTAAAACCTGCCAAAACAGCCATTAAACATTGTCAAGTGTCTCACTATCAAGTGTAATTAACAGCTAATGCGATTCTCTGGCTGACAGCACGTACAAATTTTTAATGTAATTTCCTGTGATATCCTTTCGAACAGTGGGTTGACAAAATAGTTTAACAATCAGATGGTTAGAAAGCGAAACTACAGCTCGGTCTAAAATAATTTTTTCAACACATATGGAGGACTCCTTTAATTTTTGTATTCAATGAAAAAATCTCATAAATAAGCAATATTTCTAAGGTAAAACTAAGGCAAAGATTGCCAATATAAAATGTTTATTATGATTTTGGTACCATGGTGCGAATGATTACTAATATTTTTATATATTTTGTACACTAGAGCGTATGACTATTATTAATTTCTTATTTATATTGTATTTTGTTAGTATGTTTATTTCATAGGAGGTATACCACTAATGATAAAAAGCAATATTACCCATCGAGACTACATTCTCATAAAATTTTGCTAAATTAAATTGCTATGTCCTCGACAGTTTCACGAATCTTGAATTGCCACTGGACTATTGATTTAGACATTCTCTTCTCCGTGACTCCAAAAGAAAGAAGTCGCCAGATGTTGTGTGGCCAGATCTCGGTGGCAAATTATGATCACTGTTACATTACTTTTCAGCCAGAGCATGTAAATATCTTTCATTGGTAATATTTCGGACTGAAGAACACTACTGTAAATAGGTAATCATTTTTTTTCAATTTCAAGTTAAAGGTCCTTTGTATGTATTCCAAAACTCATGTTTTTTAGACCACAGCAATAGCTCGCGCAACCGTACAGCCATTGCTGCTAACTGTTTGGTCTAAAGGCAATAGATAAAGAATGACATTAAGGGAATATGTCGCTGTCTTACTGAATATGCCTGAAGTACGAAAGCACGGCACTCGCTGAAACTTGTCGACTGCTGAAGTGCCGGTCACCACCAATAGGTCTATAAAGCCAACATCCCCATATTTACCTTCTGGATTTTTGCACGAGTACGTTGCTATCGTGACTCTTTATTCAATATTAAACTTAACGTTGGAAATGAAATTTTAACAACATTTTCTATAGAAATAAAATATTTCCTATCCTATTCCTATTTTTGTTGGTTTTTTGTGCAATCATTATTGTTGTTTTGATTTGACTAAACTATAACAGTAGCTTAACCAACAGTGGAAATGTATGATTTGACAATCTTTCCTATAGAAATAAAATTTTCTATAGAAATACAATTATGACAAAATTTTCTATAGAAACAAAATTTTTATAAAATTTCCTATAAAAATGAAATTTTGACAACATTTTCTATAGAAATAAAATTTTGACAAAATTTTCAATAGAAATAAAATTTTTACAAAATTTTCTATAGAAATAAAAATGTTGACAAAATTTTCTATAGAAATAAAATTTTACAAAATTTTCTATAGAAATAAAATTTTTACAAAATTTTCTATAGAAATAAAATTTTGATAAAAGTTTCTATAGAAATAAAATTTTGACAAAATTTTCTATGGAAATACAATTTTGACAAAATTTACTATAAAAATAAAAATTTTGACAAAATTTTCTAAAGAAATAAAATGTTGACAAAATTTTCTATAAAAATAAAAATGTTGTTGTGTCAAAAATTTTCTATAGAAACAAAATTTTGACAAAATTTTCTATAGAATAATGCTTTTACAAAATTTTCTATAGGAATAAAGTTTTGACAACATTTTCTACAGAAATAAAATTTTGACAAAATTTTCTATAGAAATAAAATTTTGACAAAATTTCCCATAGACCTAAAAATTTCCATAGAAATAAAAATTTGACAAAATTTTATAAAGAAATAAAATGTTGACAAAATTTTCTATAGAAATAAATTTTTATTTTTTGCTTTGCTCTCAGAAAACCATTGCGTTGACTAAACTACAAGAGTAGCTTAACCAACAGAGAAAAAGAATGTGTGTCAAACTTATTAGGGCAAAGCCCTATAGACTGCAAGATGGTTGGATGGACCCACGTTTCGGTATTACCTAAAAAACGCCGTTTTTTAACTTTTTAAGCCGCCAACATCCAAACTACTTACCCGATTTGAAAATTTTCTGAGAATGAGTTGTAGACGGCTCATTTTTCTTTAATTCGAGTAGTAGTAGGATCAAATAGGTCAAAGAAGGCGAAAGATATGCTCAAAATTGTAAGTGTACCTCCAAAAATTTAAAAAAAAAGTTCAAAAATTTGTATCTCGAAAACCAATCGACAGAAAATTTTTTATAACTCATTTTCGGGTTCAGTAGGTGAAAATCAATGAGAAAAAGTATGCTAGAAACAAATAACAGAGAAAATTTTGTTATTTGTGACCTAGTGTTATTGTTATTGGTTATTGTTGGTTTGTACTTCAATCATATTTGTTGTTGCAGTTTAGTCAACGCAATGGTTTTTAAGCTGAGATCAAACCAACAAATATGATTGAAGTACAAACATATAATAACAAACCAAAAAAAAAGAAATAAAATTTTGCCAAAATTTTCTAAAGAAATAAAATTTTGGCAAACTTTTCTATAGAAATAAAATTTTGACAAAATTTTCTATAGACATAAAATTTTAACAAAATTTCTATAGAAATAAAATTTTGACAAAATTTTCTATAGAAATAAAATTTTAACAAATTTTTCTATTAAAATAAAAATTTTAACAAAATTTTCTATAGAAATAAAATTTTGACAAAGTTTTCTATGGAAATAAAATTTTAACAAAATTATCAATAGAAATAAAATTTTGACAAAAGTTTCTATAGAAATAAAATTTGTGACAAAATTTTCTATGGAAACACAATTTTGACAAAATTTTCTATAGAAATAAAATTTTGACAAAAGTTTCTATAAAAATAAAAATTTTACAAAATTTTCTAAAAAATAAAATTTTGACAAACTTTTCTAGAGAAATAAAATGTAGACAAAATTATCTATAGACATAAAATTTTAACAAAATTTCTATAGAAATAAAATTTTGACAAAATTTTCTATAGAAATAAAATTGTAACAAATTTTTCTATAAAAATAAAAATTTTAACAAAATTTTCTATAGACATAAAATTTTAACAAAAGTTTCTTTTTTGACAAAATTTCCTATAGAGATTAAGTTTTGACAAATTTTTCTACAGAAATAAAATTTTGACAAAAGTTTCTATAGAAATAAAATTTTGACAAAATTTTCCATAGAAATAAAATTTTAACAAAATTTTCTATAGAAATAAAATTTTGAAAAAAATTTCTATAGAAACAAAATTTTGACAAAATTTTTATAGAAATAAAATTTTGAAAAATTTTCTATAGAAATAAAATTTTAACAAAATTTTCTAGAGAAACATAATTTTGACAAAATTTTCTATAGAAATAAAATTTTAACAAAATTTTCTGTAGAAATAAAACTTTGACAAAATTTTCTATAGAAATAAAATTTTTACAAAATTTTCTATAGAAATAAAATTTTTTATAGAAATAAGATTTTGACAATTTTGTTTTAAGGTAAAATTTTGACAATGTTTAGTTTCCTATAGAAATAAAGTTTTGTCAAAATGTTCTACAAAAATAAAATTTTCACAAAGTTTTCCATAGGAATAAAATTTTGAAAAAAAAAGTAGAAATAACATTTTCTATAGGAATAAAATGTTAAGATAAGCGGATATCCTCTGTTGCTAGTGCCCGTTGGTTTATTATATTTTGTAATTATAATAAATTAAGTACAAAATTTTGACAAAATTTTTATAGAAATAAAATTTTGAAAAATTTTCTATAGAAATAAAATTTTTACA
The DNA here is from genome assembly GCF_050003625.1 of Haematobia irritans. Classification (NCBI taxonomy): domain Eukaryota; kingdom Metazoa; phylum Arthropoda; class Insecta; order Diptera; family Muscidae; genus Haematobia; species Haematobia irritans. Next base: position 150,497,262 of record NC_134398.1, on the reverse strand, counting down.
AAATTTTCTATAGACATAAAATTTTAACAAAATTTTCTTTAGAAATAAAATTTTTACAAAATTTTCGATAGAAATAAAATTTTTACAAAATTTTCTATAGAAATAAAATTTTTTATAGAAATAAGATTTTGACAATTTTGTTTTAAGGTAAAATTTTGACAATGTTTAGTTTCCTATAGAAATAAAGTTTTGTCAAAATGTTCTACAAAAATAAAATTTTCACAAAATTTTCTATAGAAATAAAATTTTGAAAAAAAAGTAGAAATAACATTTGCTATAGGAATAAAATGTTAAGATAAGCGTATATCGTCTGGTTGCTAGTGCCCGTGGGTTTATTATAATTTGTAATTATAATAAATTAAGTAATAAATAAATAAAATTTTGGGAAAATTTTTTAAATAACCCAGCAAAAAAAGCGTCGCCAAAAAAGTAATGAAAAGGTTCTTTTTGGATCCGGAAGTGGTGCACAATTTACGCAGAAGCGATGAATTTAACATGGGCTTGTCATAGGACGGAAGTCCTCCATTTCTATAGCCGTTGCACTGAATTTGCATCACTTCTTTAGGTGTGATCCGAATTCAATTTTTTGGATGTAAATTAAAAAATTTTGTGATATTTTATCAAATAAATAATTCTTATAATTTTTTATAATTTTTAATGGATTCCAACGCTTGTCGGAAACGTTTGACCTCAAATATTTTGAAAAATTCACAACTTTTTCAAATTGGATTTAGCATTTTTTTCGACAAAATTTAAATGATTTGTACCATTTTATGAATTCTTACTCTGTTTTTAACCTATTTGAAATAAAAAAAGTTAAAATTAACTATTAAAAGTATGAACAAATCAAGTTATAAAAATTGAATTAAAAGATCTTCCTGGGTAGTTAAAATAAAGAACATCATTGGGAGTGCATCTTCTGGAAGTGCTTTTAAAGTTGTGCTTTTGGAAGAACTTCCAAAAATTTCCATTGAAATAAAATTTTGACGACATAAGATTTTTTTTTTGTTCGTTAGTTTTTGGTAAAATTTTCTCAAAAAATTTGGAAGATTATTATTCACCTAGTGGCAACCGAAATTTCCACATCACACAATGAAATGTGAGAATTTTCCGTTCTTTGCAGTGTATGACTAATACTGTCTTTTCAGGATTTCCCCTTACTCTAATTTTAGATGAGATAAGGAATGTCCCCCTGACTGCTAAAGCCACGTTATCAGCTTATATCTCCAATTTTATTTGTGAATTTTCTAGAGGTGATGGAAACTCCTTCTTGAGCAGTGCCTCTGCTCACATACCTTTAAAGTTTTTCTAAAATATATTAAACGTTCAACATTCAGAGTTAACTGCTACTATTGAATTCGTATAGACGTACGTATGTATGTATATGCCGAGAAAACACTTTTACCATAAATATGTTCCAATTTTAAAACATGTTTGGGGTCATAATACTCTTTCTCTGCGTGCTGGCTTCATCTGAGTAAGTTAGATGCTGTAGTAGGCATATTGGCCGTATTTCGTTATTACTTCTAGTTCTTCACCGACCCATAGACCCTTCTTTAACATCTTTTACACTTTCGAAAAACACTGTTCATTTACATCCCTCTCTAACATTAAAAAATTATATTCTTTTGAAATTTCCATGCTAAACGTCTAAATGTTTCCTATTTGTTTTCGTGAAACGAACTGAGAACCCCTACATGACAGCAATTTCCTCTACAAGGACGCATGTAGGCAGACAGACGCTCATTACGATATTTAATGTGAATATATTTTCTACTAAACATCCTGGCATTTTAGCAAAACACATAGCACATTGCTTTTCGGTTGCTAGCAACAACATGAGCAAAAGTTTGAAAATAAAATTCAAAATTGCCGCAAGTGGCAACTTTTAATTGCTTGAATACAAAAACATTTTCATATACTACAGAATTTTGCAATAACTCTCACTCACTAACTTGGGCTACGAACAAACTTCCATAGAATCTTTAATATTTTTAATCCTTGGGAAAATATGTATGTAATTTAATTTGTGTGTATAATCTTTGAATTTAACTTAATAAGTAGACAGTGTTTGTGACACGAACTGAGATAGATAACAAGTTCTATGTATATTTTGGCTTTGTTTGACTATTGGCGAATTCATAAGAATTTTAGGATTTAAAAATTTCAATTTGTTTTTAATTTTATTAGCAGTTACGACGGTTGCATTTCTTAAAATTTGGTAATTTAGTTACTCTTAATTCTTTAATGTAGAACAATTACATTCCAATTCCAATTCGAATAGAGGTAAGAGGATAATACCATTTAGGCGACGTAACTTTGTTTCAGAATGGCAATTTTTTATTCAATCGGTACGCCTATGGAATACACTCCCACACACCCTACAACACAACAGTAGTTAAGTCATAAAATTGTAAAACCAATCTTTTTAAATTTTTCCAAAATTCCAATCAATCTTAATTTTGATGTCTTGATTTAGTCGTCATATGTTGAAGAAAATTTTTATAGTTAAATATAACTTATTCTTTAACATTTTATATTATATAAATGTAAATATTATAACTTCCATTACTATCCTAATTTTATATCTCTTTTCTTATCATCTGTTATATTTATCTATATATATACATTATTCACGGGAAAATTGTATGTTATGAGAATCCTGCACTTTAATTATAAGAACTTGTCTTAATTACAAGACCTTGTCTTGGTGTAAAGTCCTGATGAGAAGTTTGATTTTTTTAAGAGAATTTGTTTTTCTCAGGATTTTTCCTACAAATTTTATTAAGTTTCTAGGAGAAATGTGGCAATTGACATTGAAAATTTTTGGAATTCCTGTCCTTGGATTTTTCTCGAATTGTGGTTTTGGTTTGGAATCCAATCTATTCTTTTACAATTTGATTAAATTTTACATTGATCCCAGAGTGAATACAAGAAAAGGTAAATCGATAATATTTATTGGCATTATTTACTGGATTCTATACGACTGGCGGTCACCTTTTTTATGGACATATGCAACCCTCTGCGTGTCACGAGAATTTCGTGTCACACGTACACCTCTACTACAGGGTATAATAAGTTTGTTTGGTAATGTCACAGTTATTTATATATAATTTTGCTGATGTCATAGTTATTTATATTCGCCCAGCAAAAAAAGCGTCGCCAAAAAAGTGATGAAAATGTTCTTTTTGGATCCGGAAGTGGTGCAAAATTGACGCAGAAGTGATGAATTTAACATGGGCTTGTCATAGAACGGAAGTCCTCCATTTCAACAGCCGTTGCACTGAATTTGCATCACTTCTGTAGGTGTTATCCGAATTCAATGTTTTGGATGTAAATTATAAAATTCTGTGATATTTTGTCAAATAAATAATTTTTATAATTTTTTATAATTTTTAATGGATTCTAACGCTTGTCGGAAAGGTTTGAACTCAAATATTTTCAAAAATTCACAATTTTTTCAGATTGGATTTAGCATTTTTTTTCGACAAAATTTAAATAATTTGTACCATTTTATGAATTCTTACTCCGTTTTTAACGTATTTGAAACAAAAAAAGTTAAAATTACCCATTAAAAGTATGAAAAAAAGAAGTTTTAAAAATTGAATTAAAAGAACTTCCTGGGGAGTTAAAATAAAGAACATCATTGGGAGTGCATCTTCCCAAGTGCTTTTAAAGTTGTGCCTTTAGAAGAACTTCCAATTTTTTTTTTGCTGGGCGTATGTATTAATTCCATGTTAATGAAAGTATGTTACTCTTATAATTAAATTTACAACTCATACATTCCTTAGGCTTTTTAGCCAACATCAACCTGAAAAGACAGAAATATATTATCAACGAAAATAGGGTACAGGGTATAATCAGTTTTTGCATTTGTATGTAACGCCTCGAAGGAGCCGTCATAGACCCATCTTTTAGTATACCGATCGTCTTAGAATTAAGTTCTAAGTCGATATGGGGATGCCCGTCTATCTGTCCGTCTGTTAATATTTTTTTGCGTGCAAATTACATCTCGCAACTTATGTCCGATCCTCCTCAAATTTAGCACACGAGCTGACTTCGCTTTAGAGACGATCACTATTTACTTTGAGAAAAAATCGGTTTAGATTTAGATATAGCTGCCATATATATTTATCTTCGATTTGGTAATAATTGATGTGTTTATGAACCAAACCTCTTAAATTTTCGTAACGAATTCTCCGAATTTTTTGTGAGTCCCGTTAAACTTGCAAAATTTCAACCAAATTGGTTTAAATTTAGATATAGCTCCCATACATATCTTCCGCCCGATATGCACTTCTATGGGGCCAGTGGCCAGATTTTTCTATGATTTATGAAATTTTGCAGGTATAGTAGATTTAATATTCTAACTCTGCATGCCAAATTTGGTAAAAATCATTTCGGATGTAGATATAGCTCCTATATATACCTTTCGCCCCATATACACTTATATAGTCCCAGGGCCCACAGTTTCAATTTCATATGCTTCAAAATGTCTTCTCTCCGATTAATATTAATTTGAAATTTTACATCAGTCAAGGTCCCAACTGAAATATGATGTATAGGAAGGATAATCGGGGTTATAATTAAACTGACATCTCATTCATCCTTTAGGTTTTTTTTTTATCCAACATCAATTCACAGGACAAAACAATTTTACCAAAGAAAATATTTAAATTCAATATATATTCAATTGGCCCAATTTAATGTGAGTCACCCCATAAATTATGCATAAACGGCGAAAAAGTTAAAACACGGAAGTAAATTGCCAACTTTTGTTCACAAAGTCGACTCCTGTTACTTGGGCTTATCAAAAAAAAAAATCTAATTATTTGAGTTGCGGTAACGCTTGCCGATGGCAAGGTTTTTTAAACCTCCTAACACCGTCTTCTAAATTGTGTGTAAGTCCATACGTGGTATATATTGAATTAAAAAAGACCGATTAAATACGTGTATAATTCAGTTTGACAAAATTTTCTATAGAAATAAAATTTTGACAAAATTTGCTATAACAATAAAATATTGGTAGATTATTTTGGCTCGAGTGGCAACCATGATTATGAACCGATATGAAACAATTTTTGTGTGATTGGGGATCGGCTATATATAACTATAGACCGATATGGATCAAGTTTGGCATGATTGTTAGCGGCCATATACTAACACCAAGTTCCAAATTTGAACCGGATCGGATGAATTTTGCTCCTCCAAGAGGCTCCGGAGGTCAAATCTGGAGAACGATTTATAGGGGGGCTATATATAATTATGGACCGATATGGACCAATTCTGGCACGGTTGTTAGAGATTATATACTAACACCATTTACCAAATTTCAGCCGGATCGGATGAAATTTGCTTGTCTTAGAGGCTCCGCTCGGTTTATATGGGGGCTATATATAATTATGAACCAATGTGGACCAATTTTTGCATGGATGTTAGAGACCATATACTAACACTATGTACAAAATTTCAGCAGGATAGGATGAAATTTTCTTCACTTTGAGGCTCCGCAAGCCAAATCTGGGGATCGGTTTATATGGGGGGCTATATATAAATATGGACCGATGTGGGCCAATCTTTGCATGGTTGTTAGAGACCATATACCAACACCATGTAGCAAATTTCAGCCGGATCGGATGAAATATGCTTCTCTTTGAGGCTCCTGAGGTCAAATCTGGAGAACGGTTTATAGGGGGGCTATATATAATTATGGACCGATATGGACCAGTTCTGGCACGGTTGTTACAGATTATATACTAACACCATGTTCCAAATTTCAACCGGATCGGATGAAATTTGCTTCTCTTAGAGGCTCCGCAAGCCAAATTTGGGGATCGGTTTATATGGGGGCTATATATAAATATGGACCGATGTGGACCAATTCTTGACTGGTTGTTAGAGACCATATACCAACACCATGTACCAAATTTCAGCCGGATCGGATGAAAGTTGTTTTTCTTTGAGGCTCCGCAAGCCAAATCTGGGGATCGGCTCATATGGGGGCTATATATAATTATGGAACGATGTGCACCAATTTTTGCATAGTTGTTAGAGACCATATACCAACACCATGTACCAATTTCCAGCCGGATCGGATGAAATATGCTTATCTTAGAGGCTCCGCAAGCCAAATCTGAGGATCTTTTTATTTGGGGGCTATAGGTAAAAGTGGACCGATATGGCCCATTTGCAATACCATCCGACCTACATCAATACAACTGCTTGTGCTAAGTTTCAATTCGATTGTTGTTTCGTTCGGAAGTTTGCGTGATTTCAACAGACGGACGGACGGACATGCTTAGATCGACTCAGAATTTCACAACGACCCAGAATATATATATATATATATATATATATATATATATATATATATATATATATATATATATATATATATATATATATATATATATATATATATATATATATATATATATATATATATATATATATATATATATATATATATATATATATATATATATATATATATATATATATATATATATATATATATATATATATATATATATATATATATATATATATATATATATATATATATTATGGGGTCTTAGAGCAATATTTCGATGTGTTACAAACGGAATGACAAAGTTAATATACTCCCCATCCTATGGTGGAGGGTATAAAGGGTGATACGGGCAAAATTTGGTCAATATAAACTTGACGTATTTCTTTCAATTTTGCATTCAAAAAACCTAAACACCCCTCATTTTGAAGTTGTGTGTGTGTGTGTGTGTATGTAAAATGTTGCTCCTATTTTGATTTTGGAAGTCACCCTTCAGTTGTCAAAATGCCGTCCAAGCAAGAAGAGCAGCATATCAAAATTTTGCGCGCGCATCGCGAAAATCCGAGCTACTCGTACGCAAAGCTGTCAAAATCGCTAAAAGTTGCCAAATCAACCGTTACAAATGTAATTAAAGTGTTTGGGGAACATTTGTCGTCAGCCAGGAAGTATGGATCGGGGGGAAATCGAAAACCGGAAGCCGCTGAGACGACAAAGAGAGTTGCCGGTAGTTTCAAGCGAAACCCTAACCTCTCTCCGAGATGCCGCAAATAAGCTGGGTGTATCGTCTACAACCGTGCATCGAGCCAAAAAAACGAGCCGGACTATCGACTTACAAGAAGGTAGTGACTCCAAATCGCGATGATAAACAAAATACGACGGCCAAAGCGCGATCCCGGAGGCTGTACACGACGATGCTGACGAAGTTTGACTGCGTGGTAATTGACGACGAAACCTACGTCAAAGCCGACAACAAACAGCTTCCGGGACAGGAGTTTTATACGGCAAAAGGAAGGGGAAAGGTAGCAGATATTTTCAAGCACATAAAACTGTCAAAGTTCGCAAAGAAATATCTGGTTTGGCAAGCCATCTGTACCTGTGGCTTGAAAAGCAGCATTTTCATAGCTTCCGGGACTGTCAACCAAAAAATTTACGTGAAAGAGTGTTTGAATAAACGTCTGCTGTCTTTCCTGAAGAAGCACGGTTGTTCCGTACTGTTTTGGCCGGATTTGGCATCTTGCCATTACGGTAAAAAGGCCATGGAGTGGTACGCCGCCAACAACGTGCAGGTGGTTCCCACGGACAAGAACCCGCCCAACACGCCAGAGCTCCGCCCAATTGAGAAATACTGGGCTATTGTCAAGCGGAACCTAAAGAAGACCAAAAAAACTGCTAAGAACGAGCAGCAGTTCAAGGCAAACTGGCTTTCTGCGGCGAAGAAGGTGGACAAGGTGGCTGTACAAAATCTGATGGCAGGTGTCAAGCGTGAGGCCCGCCAATTCGGATTTGGAAAAGCGAAAGCCTAACTGAATATTTTTCCTGAATTTTATACTAATTGAACTTGAAAAAGAAATTTAATTTGATTTTTTAAATAAACGATTTCACCGATTTACACGCGTTTTCCCTTGAACAAATTTTGACCGTATCACCCTTTATGCAAGCCTATAAGATATAATTTGGCTAATTCCATAGTTATTTATATTCCTCTTTATTAATTCCATGTTAATGAAAAAACATAATTCTTATAATTAAATTTACATCTCATACATTTCTTAAGCTTTTTAGCCAATATCAACTTGAAAGGACAGAAAAATGTTATCAAAGAAAATATTTAAATTCAATCCATATTCAATTGGTCCAATTTAATGTGAGTCGCCTTTTTACTTTACACCATAAATTATGCACAAACGACGCAAAAGTCAAAAGACAGAAGCCATTTGCCAACCTTTGTCCACAAAGTCAATTCCTGTTATTTTGGGCTTATCCACCCAAAAAAATTCTCAAGTAAACATCTTTGGCCATATCGCGAAATAAATATGCAAACAACAAATTTAAAAAAAATTTGCTTTCAACGAATTTGTCTTCTTTCTTGACTTTAAGGACTATTGAGAGAGCATCAATTGGATTTGTTGTGTTCGTTTTTTTGTTCAACTTCGTCGCTGCCTCTGGTGTTAACATTTGGTTTCTTTACGAAAAGAAATGAAGAGGATGTACCATATCGTGTATGAAAGATGGGGAAAAGGCCTTACTAAAGGCCTTTCATAGAAGGCATAGATCTATTTAAAACGCAAGATGAATGAATTTATAGAATTTTGGTGATAGCATTTTTTTGTGTGGTAGTCTGCTACATAAAGTTCACTTGTGATCTGTTATTGACCATATTATTTTCGTGATTGATTAAATTTCAATTAATCGGATCAAATATCTTTTTTTTTTTGGGAAACAGAAACAAATTTTTCTGTTTATTTTTTTGATAATGAAGGGTACATAAGCATTAGCCTCTCAGAGCTTTCACTCGTGTATACTTGTTCTTATTGACATAAAAAAATGTGAACTTCCAGTTGTACTCCTACGCATACAATTAAACTGAAACGCAAATTCAGTCTACAAATTAGCTTAAAACACCCAATGCCAACCCTCTTCATCTACACCAGTTGCCAAGAAAAACAATTTAAGCCAGGCTGTGGTGGATGAAAATGAACAACGTTAAGACCAATACAAAGGATGTCAAAAAACAGACAGTAACAGTCAGAAAAAGTCAAAAGACAAACACCGTCTGTTACGAAGAAGAAAAGAAAACAACAAACATTCGAGTTAAAAAAAATGTATATCGCCTTTTTTTCTAGGCGACAGAGGAAGTGTAAACATGTTCCAAATATCAGCGACACAGCAGTGAACACCATCCTATGGTGGTTCGCCACCATCATAATCATCATTATCACTCAGACAAATGATAGCGAGCAAGTAGTAGATGGGCACCAGGGTCCACTGTTCTACAATGAATGGTGGATAAAAGGTGGGAATTTATTTGGTATTATAAAAATGTAAGTTCTAGAATTTTATTTGATATTTAGCTACCAAATATTATTCAAAGTTTAAAAATTTTGTCTAAGTTGAAAAGTTGTGATATGTAACTGAACTCTTAAAATGCAATGTTTACATTATTGTGTAAAATTAATTTAGCCAAACAATAAAAAAAAAAGTTCTAGAATGGTTGTTCGATATATTTTAAAATCTGTAAATTTTTCGAACTGAAAATTTAAAAATCGGGTGGTAGAGCATTTCATGGAACTTTGTAGAATTTGAGAACAATATTTCGATGTGTTACATACGGAATGGCAAAGTTAGTATAAATATGTGTCATATTTTTTTTGCTTTTATATTGGGCAAGCTGTTAATGTTATTCTAAGCAAGGAATGTGTTCCACTTTTGTCTTCATTTATAATGCTGGGTACAATATAATCGGCCCTGTATGACTTTAGAATTGACTTACTTGTTTTACTTGACACTTCAATACATACATAGCGATATCGGTCTGTCTGCACATCTGAAATCTCGCTAATTTTTGAACGACAGAAGATATCGGCTTGAAACTCAACTTGACTTAGGTCAAATCGGACCTCTTTTAGGTATGGTCCCTATATTAACCGATGATTCCTATTGGAAGAACAACTTTAATCCGATTTGATTGAAATTTGGTACGTGCTGTTAGTACATGACTTTTAACAACAAAGCCCAATTGATTTTTATAGGTCTATAACTACATAGGAACGGCCTCCAAGATTTGAATCAACCTTCTGGAGGACTAAAATTCTGTTTATCCGAGTGAAATTTTATTATACCCCCTTACTACTTATTATACCCCGTAGAAAGGTAATAGGGATGGAGTTTGCCATTCCGATTGTAGGCTATCGAAATATTGATTTCCGACTACATAAATGCATCAGGGAGGAATTCTAAGACGATATGTAATGTCCGTCTGACCCCGATTTTGGGTCCTTAATTTTCATCAGATTTGCATGGAAAATCTAGAGATATTATAGGTCCACAAAGAGGTATGGCACCAAACATCTATCAAATTTAAAAATTTTATTTTGAAATTTTTGATCAAATGTTTGTGGTTTTTGAGAACTTATAGACTTTGATAGTATGACCAAAATTCAAAAAATTAAAATTTTTGCAGATATTGAATTTATAGGCAATTATGTCAACATGTTTTTTCTATACAAATTTCTATATAAAAATATGTCAAAATTTTATTTCCATAGAAAATTTTGTCTACATTTTATTGCTATAAAAAATGATGTCAAAATTTTATTGCTATCGAAAATTTTTTCAAAATTTTATTTCTACAGAACATTTTGTCGAAATTTTATTTCCTTTTTGTTCTTTCGATTTCATCTTAAAACCATGCGTTTAATAACTACAAGAATAGCTAACAAACAAAGAAAAAATATATTTGTCAAATTCAGTTGGAAAAGGTCCACAGACTGCATAGAAAATTTTGTCAAAATTGTATTTTCATAAAAAATTTTGTTAAAATTTTATTTCTATAAGAAATTTTGTCAAAATTTTATTTCTATAGAAAATTTTGTAAATATTTTATTTCTATGGAAAATTTTGTAAAAATTTTATTTCTATGGAAAATTTTGTAAACATTTTTTTTATAGAATTTTTTGCAAAATTTTATTTTTATAGAAAATACAAAAATTTTTCAAAATTTTTTATAGATAGAAAACTATTTCGAAATTTTATTTCCATAGAAAACTTTGTCAAAATTGTATTTCCATACAAAGTTTTGTCAACATTTTTTTTTTCATAGGAATTTTTGTCAAAATTTTATTCCTATCGAACATTTTGTCAAAATTTTATTTCTATAGAAAATTTTGTCAAAATTTTATTTCTATAGAAAATTTTGTCAAAATTTTATTTCTATAGAAAATTTTGTCAAAATTTTATTTCTATAGAAAATTTTGTCAAAATTTTATTTCTATAGAAAATTTTGTCAAAATTTTATTTCTATAGAAAATTTTGTCAAAACTTTATTTCTATAGAAAATTTTGTCAAAACTTTATTTCTATAAGAAATTTTGTCAAAATTTTATTTCTATAGAAAATTTTATTTCTATAGAAAATTTTGTAAATATTTTATTTCTATGGATAATTTTGTAAAAATTTTATTTCTATAGAATTTTTTGTCAAAACTTTATTTTTGTAGAAAAAAAAAACTGTCAAAATTTTATTTCTATAGGAAATAGAAAAGTTTTATTTCTATAGAAAATTTTGTCAAAATTTCATTTCTATAGAATTTGTTGTCAAAACTTTATTTTTATGGAAAAAAAAACTTTGTCAAAATTGTATTTCTACAGAAAATTTTGTCAACATTTTTTTTCCGTAGGAATCTTTGTCAAAATTTTATTTCTATAGAAAATTTTGTCAAAATTTTATTTCTGTAAAAATATTTGTCAAAATTTTATTTCTATAGAAAAATTTGTCAAAATTTTATTTCTATAGAAAATTTTGTCAAAATTTTATTTCTATAGAAAATTTTGTCAAAATTTTATTTCTATGGAAAAGTTTGTCAAAATTTTATTTTTATAGAAAATTTTATTAAAATTTTATTTCTGTAGAAGACTTTGTCAGAATGTTTTGTCAAAATATTATTTCTATTGAAAATTTTGTCAAAATTGTATTTTTATATCAAATTTTGTCAAAATTTTATTTCTATAGGAAATTTTGTCAACATTTTATTTCTATAGAAAATTTTTGTTAATTTTTTTTTTTGTATAGAAAATTTTGTCAAAATTTTATTTCTATAGAAAATTTTGTCAAAATTTTATTTCTATAGAAAATTTTGTCAAAATTTTATTTCTATAGAAAATTTTGTCAAAAATTTTATTTCTATAGAAAATTTTGTCAAATATATATTTCTATAGACAACTTTGTCAAAATTTTATTTCTCTAAATATTTTTATCAAAATTTTATTTCTATAGAAAATTTTGCTAAAATTTTATTTCTATAGAAAATTGTCAAAATTCTATTTTTATAGAAATTTTTTTTTTCAAAATTTTATTCCTTTAGAAAAATTTTGTCAAAACTTTATTTCTATAGAAAATCTTACAAAATTTTATTTCTACAGAAAGTTTTGTCAACATTATGTTTTATATTTCCATAGAAAATGTTGTCAAAATTTTATTTCTATAGATAATTTTGTCAAACTTTTATTACTATAGAAAATTTTGTCAAAAATTTTATTTCAATAGAAAATTTTGTCAAAGTTTTATTTCTATAGAAAATATTGCCAAAATTTTATTTCTATAGAAAATTTTGTCAAAATGTTATTTTTATATGAAAAAGAAAATTTTGTCAAAATTTTATTTCTATATGAAATAGAAAATTTTGTCAAAATTTTTTACCGATAGAATTTGTTTCAAAATTATATTTCCATAGAAAATTTTGTCAAAATTTTATTTCTACAGAAAATGTCAAAATTTTATTTCTATAGAAAATTTTGTCAAAATTTAATTTATATAGAAAATTTTGTCAAAATTTAATTTATATAGAAAATTTTGTTAAAATTTTATTTCTATAGAAAATTTTGTCAAAATTTTATTTCTATAGAAAATTTTGTCAAAATTTTATTTCTGTAGAAAATTTTGTTAAAATTTTATTTCTATTGAAAATTTTGTCCACATTTTATTTCTATAGGAAATTTTGTGAAAATTTTATTTCTATAGGAAATTTTGTCAAAATTGTGATTCTATAGAACATTTTGTCAAAATTTTATTTATATAGAAAAATTTGTCAAAATTTTATTTCTTCAAAAAAAATTTGTTAAAATTTTATTTCTATTGAAAATTTTGTCAAAATTTTATTTCTATAGGAAATTTTGTCAAAATTTTATTTCTATAGAAAATTTTGTCAAAATTTTATTTCTATAGCAAATGTTGTTAAAATTTTATTTCTATAGAAAATTTTGTCAAAATTTTATTTCTATAGAAAATTTTGTCAAAATTTTATTTCTATAGGAAATTTTGTCAAAATTTTATTTCTATAGAAAATTTTGTAAAAATTTTATTTCTATAGGAAATTTTGTGAAAATTGTATTTCTATAGGAAATTTTGTCAAAATTGTATTTCTATAGGAAATTTTGTCAAGATTTTAGTTCAATAGGGAATTTTGTGAAAATTTTATTTCAATAGGAAAATTTGTCAAAATTTTATTTCTATAGAAAATTTTGTCAACATTTGATTTCCATAGAAAAAATTGTTAAAATTTTATTTCTATAGAAAATTTTGTCAAAATTTTATTTCTTTAGAAAATGCCAAATTTTATTTCTATAGGAAATAGAAAATTTTGTCAAATTTTTTATCGATAGAAAACTTTTTTAAAATTTTCTTTCCATAGAAAACTTTGTCAAAATTGTATTTCTATAGAAGATTTTGTCAAAATTTTATTTCTATAGAAAATTTTGTCAAAATTGTATTTCTATAGGAAATTTTGTCAAAATTTTAGTTCTGTCGGAAATTTTGTCAAAATTTTATTTCTATAGGAAAATTTGTCAAAATTTTATTTCTATAGAAAATTTTGTCAACATCTTATTTCCAAAGAAAATTTTGTAAAAAAAATTATTTCTATAGAAAATTCTGTCAAAATGTTAGTTCTTTAGAAAATGTCAAAATTTTATTTTTATAGGAAATAGAAAATTTTGTCAAAATTTTTTATCGATAGAAAATTTTTTTCAAAGGTTTATTTCCATAGAAAACTTTGTCAAAAATGTATTTCTATAGAAAATTTTGTCAAAATTTTTTTTTCTATAGAAAATTTTGTTAAAATTTTGTTTGTATTTTCCTATTATATAGGAAATTTTGTCAAAATGTTATTTCTATAGGAAATTTTGTCAAAGTTTTATTTCTATAGAACATTTTGTCAAAATGTTATTTCTATAGAAAATTTTGTCAACATTTTATTTTTATAGAAAATTTTGTCAACATTTTATTTTATAGAAAATTTTGTCTAAATTTTATTTCTATAGGAAATTTTGTCAAAATTTTATTTCTACAGAAAATTTTGTGAAAACTTTATTTCTAGAGGAAATTTTATTTCTACAGAAAATTGATGTACCTCTTAATTGGAGAGGTATAGTTTGTAAAATCTACCAAATCATCGAGAATTCTACCAATCTATCAAACGGCAACAAAAGTTACAATTTTTGGTCGAATTTTACCAACTGCGGTAACCGTAGTATGGCCCCTAAATTCCGATTTGACTTCGTGGGCGACTAGACACCCTAAGTTTTATCTAATTATAAAGGTATTTATTCTACCCATTTTGTATATCTAACATAGACTTTATATGGACAATCTTAGAAGACTGTTTAGGAAATATTAAGATACCACTGCATTAGCAAATTGTACGACAACTCAAGTAATTCGATTATGGATAACATTCTCTAGTACAACTTTGTACGCAGTTCATGGTGGAGGGTAAAAAAATTCGGCTTGGCCCATCTTTCGGTCCTATATACACTCATAGTAGGGATATGATCACCTCAAACATGTTTCAAGATCAAAATGATATGTTATTGATATAACTTTCAATCCAAATTTGAAATGTAGATGTGCAATTTATATCAATTGATGAAACCCCAATCAATTATGTATGTGACTATTCGAAATGAACAAAAATTCCATTCAAATTTTGCAAATAATAAAAAAGAAATAATTTTTCTCCACGAACATTTCAAACAATTTACCTCACCATTGGGTTAACCCAAATTTGTATCTATTTCTTATCTTCGCATAATAATAATAATTTACATTAACTTCAATAAATTTCCCAAAAATTTGTATAAAAATTTACATTTTATGCAAACATTTGTAGCAGCATAATTCAATTTTTTGTTTCTATTTCAACTTTCGAACCCACGATGTTTTATTTATTTTGTATCATGTGAACCTGGTGTCGCAATATTACGACAAATCTTTTCCCTTTGGAGATACTTAGACACAACATTTCTTGAATATTAAACCGTTGTCAATTTCCCTTCATTATGTCGAGAGGAATTCGTGGATTGTCAACATCTGCAAACATTGCCTTCTCTCGAAAGTATGTGCGTACTACGTAGTCTTTTGCGCTCTACCCCGCCACTTACCATTGACGGTTAACTCATTAACATTTCGAACACATTCCATTTTAACGCCCTAGTCATGGCAATGTCACGATATCAACCAGGCCCTTTCCATTATTGTATCCTATGTATACGTCCGTAAGTATGCCATCCCATGGAATTAGTCCTATGGTATAGAAATCTTAGCAATGTGGAAACCGCTTTCGATGTTGTTTTTGTTGCACAAAAATAAGCATTTCTATGGACTGGTATTCAGAAGATAGAATAAATAACCAACATACTTTAATTCCAACTAAAGTCCTCGACAGATGTTGTAGCTTCTATTTATGCTCGTATGAACAGTAGAGGGACCATAAATTAGGGATTGCTATTTTATATGGATTAGAAAATAATTATAATAAACACAGCACTGCACAAAAAACTGTTTATACCAACATTCCAAAGAAAAGGTGCTTTAGCTGCTCTTTGAAATGCGCACCAGTTTACAAACCTGTGAATGGTTGGTAGCCTCTTTGTAAGTAACCTTAAATACTCAAGAGTATATAGATGCCTCTTATCTCATTTGCTCCTTTTAATTTAAACAATCTTGTTTCAACCATCTGATACGGTACACTCAAACCAATATCTCTCAAATAATCACACAGAGCTCCAAAACAATAGAAATGAATACTGTATCAGTCTCACTGATGTTGTATACTAGTGAAACTGTTGCAGCATTGTCCAAGGAACAAATGTTGTCGAAGACATTTAATGTGAGAAGTGTTGATATCAACACAGCTTTTCATCATTGGTGTTTGTCTGTTTTCATTTTGTATCGTTTGTCAGTTGCTAAGTTGCCATGTCGTTTACGGCTGTTGATGGTCCAGTCTGGTGTCTCTATTGTTTTTACTCTGTTTTTCTATAATCCTTACATCTTATCAGACCTATGCTATCTTTGTTTCTTTTCTTTAGAATACTCCGAATATAATGAAATGTTTTCTAGCCTATTGTTCGAAATGAGAAAAACAGACTGTATCCATGAGAGTATAGAGAAGACTAAATAGAATTGATTTGTTGTTTAATGGCTATGGTTATTAAGTCCATTTAAGTTGAAACAACAGATGAAGGAGTTGGTTATTATACAATGTAGAAATAGATATTTTCTCTGAAGGGGTTGAGGATTTGTTATTATTTTTTTTTTTTTTGTATTCTTTAAATATATTTAATGCGTATAATTGGATACTTTATTTTGGAATTTTTAAGAGTATTTAGGAAAAATTGTCCTAGATATAATTAATTTGATACCAAGTGAAATATGTCTAAAACGATAGAGGCCAATAAGAGATTACATTGACTTCTATAGAAAAAATTATCAAAATTTTATTTCCATAGAAAAATTGATCAAAATTTCATTTCTATAGGAAATTTTGTTAGAATTTCATTTCTATAGGAAATTTTGTTAAAATTTCACTCCTATAGAAAATTTTTTAAATTTTCATTTCTATAGAAAACTTGGTTAAAAGTTAATTTTTTTCTCAAAATTTCACTTTTATAGGAAATTTTGATATAACTCTTATGTATATCTTTCGCCTAATTTAGATTCATATGACGACGGAGGCCAAAGTTTGATTTCGAAAATTTTGAAGTTTTGCACTGAGAGTTCAATCAAAATTTTAGCAATGTGTATCAAATTTTATCAAAATCGGCTCAGAATTAGACAAAGCCGATTGTCTAATTCTGCACTGAGAGTTCAATCAAAATTTTAGCAATGTGTATCAAATTTTATCAAAATCGGCTCAGAATTAGACAAAGCCGATTGTTGCAATTATGGGCAAAATACTCATATGTTCCTTGTAAAATCGTCACTGTTGAAACTCGCAAAAATTATTCTAATTTATCTAAATTCTAATTTGTATATATCAACCTATAAATCATAAATTCAGATTTGCGAAATGTTATGCAATTTAAATATTTTCAAAATTTTTACTAACATTGTGGTCCGTCCCGGTCGTTAAACAATTAAAATTCCGAGTCTAGACATTTTTTGAAAGTTTAAATAATTTTGTCCAAATTAATTTATATTTATGCTAGATGAATTTGATAAGGTGGAAAAAAGTTATTATCTATCACACAAATATTAAATATTTTCCAGATGTTTTCTACAGAAG
This sequence comes from Haematobia irritans, assembly GCF_050003625.1. NCBI lineage: Eukaryota > Metazoa > Arthropoda > Insecta > Diptera > Muscidae > Haematobia > Haematobia irritans. The sequence goes on along the minus strand of NC_134398.1, from coordinate 150,479,678 downwards.
TTTAAAGGAGTATTTTCGCTCTATTGTCAGATTGAGTTTTTAGACTTTGGTCATAATTCTACAGCTAGATTAGTCAAATCGGATGATCGATCTATATGAAGACTTTAATAAGGAAATTTTGTCAAAATTTCATTTCTATAGAAGATTTTGTCTAAATTTCATTTCTATAGGAAATTTTGTCAAAATTTCTACAAGATTTTTTTTTTTTAATTTCATTCCTATAGAAAATTTTGTCAAAATTTCATTTCTATAGGAAATTTTGACAAAATTTCATTTCTACAATAAATTTTTTTCAAAATTTTATTTCTATATGAAATTTTGTCAAAATTTTATTTATATAGGAAATTTTGTCAAAATTTTTTTTCTATAGGAAAGTTTGTCAAAATTCCATTTCTATAGAAAAATTTGTCGAAACTTCATTTCTATAGGAAATTTTACGAAAATTTCATTTCTGTAGGAAACTTTACCAAAATTTAATTTCTATACGAAATTTTGTCAAAATTTCATTTCTGTTGATTTTTTTCAAAATTTCATAAATTTCTATAGGAAATTTTACGAAAATTTCATTTCTGTAGGAAATTTTACCAACATTTAATTTCTGCACGAAATTTTGTCAAAAATTCAATGTCATTTCTGTTGAATTTTTTTTTTTCAAAATTTCATAAATTTCTATAGGAAATTTTATGAAAATTTCATTTCTGTATGAAATTTTACACAAATTTAATTTCTATACGAAATTTTGTAAAAATTTCATTTCTGTTGATTTTTTTTTTTTCAAAATTTCATACCTGTAAGAAATTTTGTCAAAATTTCATTTCCATAGGAAATTTTGTCAAAATTTCATTTCCATCAGAAATATTGTTAAAATTTCATTTCTGTTGGAAATTGTGTCAAAATTTCATTTCTGTTGGAAATTTTGCTAAAATCTCATTTCGTTAGAAAATTTTGCATTTCTTTTGGAAATTTTTTCAAACTTACAAACCTGTAAGAAATTTTTTCAAAATTTCACTTCTATAAGAAATGTTGTCACAATTTTATTTCTTTGGGAAATTTTGTCAAAATTTCATTTCCATAAGAAATGTTTACCACAAAACAAAAAAAATATAATTTCTATAGGAAATTTTACCAAATTTCACTTCTATAGGAAATTATACCAAAATTTCATTTCTGTAGGAAATTTTACCAAAATTTCTTTCTATAGGAAACTTTGTCAAAATTTCATTTCTATAGGAAAGTTTGTCAAAAATTCATTTCTATAGGAAATTTTTTAAGTATTTCATTTCTATAGAAAATTTTGTTAAAACTTTATTTCTATAGGAAATTTTACCAAAATTTCATTTCTATTCAAATTTTACCAAAATTTCATTTATTTAGGAAATTTTGTCAAAATTTCATGTTTATGGTTTTTATACCCTGCGCCACACTGTGAAACAGGGTATTATAAGTTAGTATATATGTTTGCAACACCCAGAAGGAGACGAGATAGACACATGGTGTCTTTGGCAAAAATGCTCAGGGAGGGCTTCTGAGTCGATATAGCCATGTCCGTCTGTCCGTGAACACATTTTTGTAAGCAAAGTCTAGGTCGCAGTTTTAGTCCAATCGACTTCAAATATGGCACAAGTATGTGTTTTGGTTCAGAATAGAACCCTATTGATTTTGGAAGAAATCGGTTCAGATTTAGATATGACTCCCATATATATATTTCGCCCGATATGGACTAATACGGTCCCAGAAGCCAGAGTTTTTCCCCAATTTGGTTGAAATTTTGCACTAGGAGTATCGGATTAAGTTTTCATCGGTCCATTTGGTAATGCCTCCATATAGACCGACTTCACTTCTTGAGGGTGTAGAAGGCGCACTGATCATGAAAATTGCTAGAAACTCAATGTAAAATTTCCAGATTTTACTTCTACAGATTTAATATTTCAAATCAAGACGTTATTTTATAATTTTCTTGCACACTTACAAGAGATGTTAATGATTCCTCTAAAACTCATAGGAAATTTTGTCAAAATATCATTTCTATAAGAAATGTTGTCAAAATTTCATTTCTATAAGAAATTTTGACAAAATTTCATTTCTGTAAGAAATCTTGTCAAAATTTCATTTCTATAGGAAATTTTGTCAGAATTTCATTACTGTTAGATATTTTGTCAAAATTTTATTCGTATAGGAAATTTTGTTTAAATTTCATTTCTGTCGGAAATTTTTTCAAAATTTAATTTCTATTTGAAATTTCATTTCTGTTGGAAATTTTGCTAAAATCTCATTTCTTCAGAAAATTTTGTCAAAATTACATTTCTGTTTGAAATTTTTTTAAAATTTCAAACTTTAAAGAAGTTTGGTAAAATTGTGACAAACTTTCTTATAGAAGTGACAGTAAGAAAGTTTGTCACAATTTTACTTTTTTAGAAAACTTTGGCAAAATTTCATTTCAAATAAAGAAAAAACATCATTTCTAAGGAAATTTTACCAATATTTCACTTCTATAGGAACTTAATATTACCAAAATTTCATTTCTATAGGAAATTTTACCAAAATTTCATTTCTATATGAAATTTTTGTCAAAATTTCACTTCTACAGGAAATTTTGTAAAAAATTCATTTCTGTTGGAAATTTTTTCAATTTTCATAACTGTAGGAAATTTGGTCTGAACTCCATACTTATAAGAAATTTTTTCAAAATTTCACTTCTATAAGATATTTTGTCACAATTTTATTTCTTTAAGAAATTTTGTCAAAATGTCATTTCGATAGGAACTTTTCTCAAAATTTCATTTCCATAGGAAATTTTGTCAAAATATCATTTCTATATGAAATATTGTCAAAATTTCATTTCTATAAGAAATTTTGTCAGAATTTCATTACTGTAAGATATCTTGTCAAAATTTCATTGCTATAGGAAATTTTATTTAAATTTCATTTCTATAGGAAATTTTGTCAAAATTTTACTCCTGTTGGAAATTTTGCTAAAATTTCATACTTATAAGAAATTTTGTCAAAATTTCACTTCTAGAAGAACTTTTGTGACAATTTTATTTCTTTAGGAAATTTTGTCAAAATTTCATTTCTATAAAAAATTTTGTCAAAATTTCATTTCTACAGAAAATTTTGTTAGAATTTAATTTGTATAGAATTTTTTTTTAATATTTAATTTCTATAGAAATTGTTGTCAAAATTTCGAAAATCGGTTTCAACAGAGTTCAAACCACAACATTTGACATATCTGATATTATTTTGAGGACCGGACTGTAACAGTGCATTATTTACGACCCTGAAAATAGCTCGCGCAATCGTACAGCCGTTGATGCAGATGTCTGTTTGACCATTATGTCTGTGGGGAGTAGATGCAGAAATTTGGGGAATCTATTCCTGAGTGTGCCTGAGATATATATGTCAAGCATGCCTCTCGCTGAACTTTATCTAAATTTGTCGACTGCTGAAGTGCCGGCCACCAAATTATAACAATATACAACATTATAGAACTAACCACTACCGTATACAGCCAATGCACAATTTTTGGTTTTAATATGGACCACACTAATACACAAATCTATTAAAAAATACAGATACATTTGCACAATATCCTAGCAATATACCATTATCTATTGTTAGCTGTAACATTCCAAAGTGTTTTAAAATTTTTAAAATAACAATCATGTCTGACTCCAAACGATTTGGAATGACCATTAGAAAGTATACACAAGACATGGTGAGCGAGTGAGACTTACTAATGTCTATTTCTGATTGTTCAAACCTTTCACCCTTATTTCTCTGCAATCTTGAAAAATGGAAACTGCCCATACAATAACAACAATGGCCCAAAATGGCTATCCTAATGACCCTAAACACAAATCACAGCACCCAAAAATCAGCCTTACCAAATTGCGTGCCATTATTTATCTCAACACCTACGAAACATTTGAAACGTGTGTAATTAAAAACCACTTAAATTTTCATTCTGTCATCACGTTACACTTGACTCGACCATTTATTCTCCAAACACAACGAAATAGATGACCACATTTTGAAACTAATATTGTGAACAATTTCCGCAGGGAATGGCTGAGAAACACAAACACTCATAGGCACACACATATAACCAGATATCTTTTGGGAACATAAACGTAGATTGATCATATCAAATAAAAAAGGATAGATAAATGTATGTTGATAGCCTTTCCAAAAAATTTCGTTATAGTAGTGAGCCCGAAAACACGTCACTAATTTCCAACATAACCTTGGAACAGGAACTGGAGTTCTAAAGGGTGATTTGTTAAGAGCTTGATAACTTTTTTTTAAAAAAAACGCATAAAATTTGCAAAATCTCATCGGTTCTTTATTTGAAACGTTAGATTGGCCCATGACATTTACTTTTTGAAGATAATTTCATTTAAATGTTGACCGCGGCTGCGTCTTAGGTGGTCCATTCGGAAAGTCCAATTTTGGGCAACTTTTTCGAGCATTTCGGCCGGAATAGCCCGAATTTCTTCGGAAATGTTGTCTTCCAAAGCTGGAATAGTTGCTGGCTTATTTCTGTAGACTTTAGACTTGACGTAGCCCCACAAAAAATAGTCTAAAGGCGTCAAATCGCATGATCTTGGTGGCCAACTTACCGGTCCATTTCTTGAGATGAATTGTTCTCCGAAGTTTTCCCTCAAAATGGCCATAGAATCGCGAGCTGTGTGGCATGTAGCGCCATCTTGTTGAAACCACATGTCAACCAAGTTCAGTTCTTCCATTTTTGGCAACAAAAAGTTTGTTAGCATCGAACGATAGCGATCGCCATTCACCGTAACGTTGCGTCCAACAGCATCTTTGAAAAAATACGGTCCAATGATTCCACCAGCGTACAAACCACACCAAACAGTGCATTTTTCGGGATGCATGGGCAGTTCTTGAACGGCTTCTGGTTGCTCTTCACTCCAAATGCGGCAATTTTGCTTATTTACGTAGCCATTCAACCAGAAATGAGCCTCATCGCTGAACAAAATTTGTCGCGAAACACATTTCGAACCGAACACTGATTTTGGTAATAAAATTCAATGATTTGCAAGCGTTGCTCGTTAGTAATTCTATTCATGATGAAATGTCAAAGCATACTGAGCATCTTTCTCTTTGACACCATGTCTGAAATCCCACGTGCTCAGTCAAATACTAATGCATGAAAATCCTAACCTCAAAAGAATCACCCTTTATTAGGGTGTGTTAAAGGACGGTAAACAAAGGCTTTAGGACACCAAAGGAATTTTAAAATTCAAAAGCTCATTTAAGACGCATACCATTCGACAACATTTTTAAAAAAATTTGATTGTAATGAATTTTCCAATATGTGGTGTTATTTTGAAATGCAAAGGAAACTGTGATTATTCTAAACTCAAAAAAAAATTTTTTGACCTTCCCTTAAATCTGGCATCAGTAAAATAAGTTTTAAGATACATATCTCATTTATCAAATAATCATTCTCGTTTTGCGATATATTAATAAAGCTTTTTATTTTAACAATGCAAATTATAGCGGATACTTCAAAGTAAAAATGTTTTCTTAATTCCAACCAAAATTTAAACCAACAATACAAAATCCTCAAAATAAGTCTTAGCATATCTGAATCTGAACAGAAATGCCAGACATTAGGATCTATACTTGATTTTGCACCTACAGATTTAGTATGTCACACATTTTGAGTCCATTACTAAATAAAACAAGTTAGTAAAGTAAAAATTCGTACGGGGCCAACTATATCATACCCTAACCCGCTCCTATTGAAATAGTCAACATACGCCCATTGGGGGTATTATTAAAAAAAATTTGGTATATAAACCTAAATCTCATATTTACGACGTGGATGATGCTTTGCACTTCTATAGTTTACATCAGTATATAAGAAAAATTAAGTGGAACATATTTTTGGAAGCTTTATCAATATCTGACACGAAGTATTGCAAGGTAGTACAAAACCGAGTGCATGTTGACCACTTAGGAGAATACTTTATTTACTTAATAAAAACCCTCTATTGAGTCCAATTGCTACAAAATTTATATAAATTATACTTTATTTCCTGATAAACAAAACTGTACATTTAGATAATTGATATACCCATACTAATGCACTTATTAATATAAAAAAAGTAAGTCTGAATCCCGTTTTGCACTTTATGCATAACACATTAAAATGAAATGTCTTAGTATTTAGCCCATAGCCCTTTATTTCTAATTATGATTTTTACTCGTCTTGACATACATCTATTAAGCTTTTTATTATTTCTTTTGGAATATGCTACTAAGTGTGCTGCACCGGGCTCTAGATCTCATCGCTATTTTTTGTGCTCTTTGGTGTAATCTCAAGCACGTTTTAACCAGAGACCATAAATTCTCAATGGGATTGAAATCGGCGCTTTGTGGTAGCCTTTTAAGCATTTGAGAACTGTGCTCCGACCACCATAGAATGGTGACGGGGGTATAAAAATTTGTCATTCCGTTTGTGACACATCGAAATATCGATTTCCGACTATGAAAACAGAACTTACTCACAATAGATTTTAGTAGTATGATCTGATAGTATGATCTGATTTTTTTATACCCTCCACCATAGGATGGGGGTATATTAACTTTGTCATTCCGTTTGTAACTAATCGAAATATTGATCTAAGACCCCATAAAGTTTATATATTCTGGGTCGTGGTGAAATTCTGAGTCGATCTGAGCATGTCCGTCCGTCCGTCTGTTGAAACTTGGCACAAGTAGTTGTTATTGATGTAGGTCGGATGGTATTGCAAATGGGCTATATCGGTCCACTTTTACGTATAGCCCCCATATAAACGGACCCCCAAATTTGGCTTGCGAGGCCTCTAAGAGAAGCAAATTTCATCAGATCCGGCTGAAATTTGGTACATGGTGTTGTTATATGGTCTCTAACAACCATGCAAAAATTGGTTTACATCGGTCCATAATTATATATAGCCCCCATATAAACCGATCCCCCGATTTGGCTTGCGAGGCCTATAAGAGAAGCAAATTTCATCCGATCCGGCTGAAATTTGGTACATGATGTTAGTATATAGTCTACAACAACCATGCAAAAAGTGGTCCACATTGGTCCATAATTATATATAGCCCCCATATAAACCGATCTCCCGATTTGGCTTGCGAGGCCTCTAAGAGAAGTAAGTTTCATCCGATCCCGCTGCAATTTGGTACATGATGTTAGTATATGGTCTCTAACAACCATGCAAAAATTGGTCCACGTCGGTCCATAATTATATATAGCCCCCATATAAACCGATCCCCCGATTTGGCTTGCGAGGCCTCTAAGAGAAGCAAATTTAATCCGAGCCGGCTGAAATTTGGTACGTGGTGTTAGTATATGGTCTCTAACAACCATGCAAAAATTGGTCCACATCGGCCCATAATTATATATAGCCCCCATATAAACCGATCCCCAGATTTGACATCCGGAGCCTCGTGGAAGAACAAAATTCAACCGATTCGGTTGAAATTTGGTACATGGTGTTAATATATGGCCTCAACCTCTCATGCAAAAATTGGTCGAAATCGGTCCATAATTATATATAGGCCCCATATAAACGATCCCCAGATTTGACCACCAGAGCCCCTTGGAAGAGCAAAATTCTTCCCATTCGGTTGAAATTTGGTACTTGATGTTAGTATATGGTATCCAACAACCACGCAGGAATTGGTTCCTATCAGCCCATAATTATATATATATCCCATATAAACCGATCCCCAGATTTGACCTCCGGTGCCTTTTGGAGAAGCAAAATTCATCCGATCTGCTTGAAATTTGGTACGTGGTCATCGGTGATCGTATGATATTTAACAACCATGCCAAAAGTGGTCCATATCAGTCCATAATCATATATAGCCCCATATAAACCGATCCCGAGATTTGGTTTTGGAGCCTCTTGGAGGAGCAAATTTCATCCGAGTAAGTTGAAATTTGGTACATTGTATAGTATATGGTCATTAACAACCATGCCTTACTAGGCCCATATCGGTCTATAGTTATATATATCCCTCAGATAAATCGATTTCCAATCACACAAAAATTGGTCCATATCAAGTTCATAATTGTATATAGCCCCCATATAAGCGACCCCCATATTTCAATTCTGGCTCTCTAGGTACCGTGCAATAAGTCCATATCGATTCGTAGTTATTTGTAGACTTAACTATACATAACTTTTTTGTCCAATATATACCACATATGGACTAACTCACAATTTAGAAAACGATGTTAAGAAGTTTTAAGATACCACAACCCAAGTATTTCGATTGTGGATGACAGTCTTTCGTAGAAGTTTCTACGCAATCCATGGTGGAGGGTACATAAGATTCGGCCTGGCCGAACTTACGGCCGTATATACTTGTTTTTCTTCTTTAGAAATTTAGTCAAAATTTTATTTCTGTAGAAATTTTGTCAAAATTATATTTCTATAGAATTTTTTTTTCAAAATTTTATTTCTATAGAATTTTTTTTCAAAATTTTTACTTCTATAGAAATTTTTTTATATAGATTTTTTTTTTTCAAAATTTTACTTCTATAAAAAATTTAAGTACCTCTTAGTTGAAGATGAATATTTTGTAAAATCTACCAAAACTTTAAAAATTCTACCAATCTACCAAACAGTAAAAATACTACTAGTTTTGGTAGAATTATACCAATTGTGACAACCGTGCTCAGGAGGTTATTTTGCGCCCATGGGTATATATTTTATTGGGTCTAAATTAAAATTTTTCGGATAGGCACATTTTTTTTGGATAATGTAGCATAGCATAGGTAAATAAGGATCGGATGAAATTTGCTTCTCTTAGAGGCTCCGCAAGCCAAATCGGGGGATCGGTTTATATGGGGGCTATATATAATTATGGACCGATGTGGACAAATTTTTGGATGTTTGGATGTTAGAGACCATATACCAACACCATGTACAAAATTTCATGGATCGGCAAGCTAAATTTGGGGGTCCGTTTATATGGGGGCTATACGTATATAAGTGGACCGATATGGCCCATTTGCAATACCATCCGACCTACATCAATAACAACTACTTGTGCCAAGTTTCAAGTCTATTGCTTGTTTCGTTCGGAAGTTAGCGTGATTTCAACAGACGGACGGACGGACATGCTCAGATCGACTCAGAATTTCACCACGACCCAGAATATATATACTTAGAGCAATATTTCGATGTGTTACAAACGGAATGACAAAGTTAATATACCCCCCATCCTATGGTAGAGGGTATAAAAACATCGTACTCGTGCCATATCTTATTTCGTTCGGAAGTTAGCGTGATTTGGACGGACGAACCCCTCTAAATTGTCTCAGAATTTCATAACGAGCAAAAAAATGTATATGCTTTACGGGGGTTGAGACCAATATTTCGATTTGTTACAAACGGAATGACGAAGTTAGAAGACTTCCCATCCAATGGTGAAGGATACAAAAAGAAAGATGTTACCGAGTGGTATCGATATTTAACTTTAATTTTATGTACATAGATGAAATGACACCCGTAATTATCTAATGTAAACTACACGGAAAATTAGTTCCTAAATTTGGAGATTGCTTGTGAAAGCAAGACTGCCTTTCTGGACCAAACAAATCTCTTTCTATAGTGAAATTTTAACCCATATTAGGGAAATTACAATACCACCACCATTGAAATAAACGCCAAGAAATATTCCAATGTAAAAATTGCTACCAACTGTGGTTACCGAGATTTGGTGTGAAGCAAAAATAGAAATCTATGAAAGAGGATATTATTATTGGTCATACTTCAATCGAATGTAATGTTAAATTTCGCCAAAAAAAATAAATAAATTTCCATTCCAAAAACGAAAAAATAAACGAAATAATTATAATTTCGTTTTTTCCTTTATGAACAAAGCAGAGATATTTTATACATTTTTCTCTTTATGAATAAAGCAGAGATATTTTATACTTTCAAACTAATGACCGACATTATTAAAGTCTGATTTTGAGATACTCTCCTACTTACCATCCAAAACTTCACTGGCTATTGAGAACTTGTCTAGAGGCGTGAATAATCACTTGTATTTGCTGGAAACAATTGCCATAAAAAGAAAATCCCATTCAAAGCAAAGTCATATAAATTATATTTTTCTCTCCATGAATCCTCCTTAAAATGAAGGAAATACAAAATTTTCTGTTTAGGCATTCAGTGGTCTGTGTGCTAAACATAGCTTCTTGCAAATGGCAAAATAAAACTTGCGGTTGACAGTATTTCGTTGAAGGATGATGCCAAACCACAAGTAACATTCTTTGTGGTGACTGTAAGGTAGAGATTGGTAAGGGATTTTCACAAAAGATGTTTGGAAACATTTTCGGAGGCCATAAAAGTTTAATACGGAAATTACCTGTGGGAGATGAAAGCAAAAAAAAAAAAAAACAAACAGAATAAGAAATCATAATGGTCAACTTTGGTTTTATTGGTTGTAAAAATATATATATATACTTTTTATATAAAATGAAAATATATAAATATACAACAAATTATAAGTGGCAAGTCGGTGACAAAGTTTGCTGTCCTTCAAATAAGGTAAATAAAATTAGCATTTATTTGAAGTACTTTCGTTTTTTGCTTTCCTACGATGAAGATGAATACTCTTAGAATTTATGAGAGATTAAATCGATTTATTTAAAGAGAAAATCATGTTGTGGGAGAATGGTTTATAAGAATTAGTAATTTCTTAGAAGAATATAAAATCGGAATTGTTATTGGAGAGGACATTTACATTTATTATGGGGTGGTAAGCTTTTCTAAGGTTAGTATCAGCCAACTTATATTTAAGCAGTTATAATATTAAAAAAGATAATGTGACAATATATGGAAGTGATTTCTATTTTATCGCGAACCTTCAATATCATTGCCTCTGAAAACATCAATTTTTGTGAAACCATGCTAAGGTTTTAGGTTATTTAGACCACTAAGCCCATTGACATATCACATGTGATGAAGTTCTCTCTTATCAATGAGTAACATTGATGGGATAAAACACCGCTTTAGAGTTTTGGTCCAACTAAGAGGTATTTCACAAACTTGTATAGAAATAATTTCTTATAGAAATTAAATTTTGACAAAAATTTCTATAGAAATAAAGTTTTGACAAAATTTTCTATAGAAATAAAATTTTGGAAAAATTTTCTATAGAAATAAAATTTTGACAAAATTTTCCGTAGAAACAAAATGTCACAACATTTTCTATAAAAATAAAAGTTTGACAAAAATTTCTATGGAAATAAAATTTTGACAACATGTTTTCTAGAGAAATAAAACTTTGACAAAATTTTCCATAGAAGTAAAATGTTGACAAAAAATTTTATAAAAATAAAATTTTGACCAAATTTGCGTTGGAAATAAAATTTTGACAAAATTTTCTATAGAAATAAAATTCTGACAACATTTTTTCTATAGAAATAAAATGTTGACAAAATTTCTAATGGGCATAAAATTTTGACAGAATTGTTTATATATAATTTTCCATAGAAATAAAATTTTGAAAAAATTTTCTATAAAAATAAAATTTTGACAATCTTTCCTATAGAAATAAAATTTTTGACAAAATTTGCTGTAGAAATAAAATTTTGACAAAATTTTCCATAGAAATACAATTTTGACAAAATTTTCCATAGAAAACAAATTTTGACAATATTTTCTACAGGAATAAAATTTTGAAAAAAAAAAAATTCTATTAAAATTAAATTGTGACAAAATTTTCTAGAGAAATAAAATTTTGACAAAACTTTCTTCTGTAGAAATAAGATTTTGACAAAATTTCCAATGGCCATAAAATTTTGACAAAATTGTTTACATATAATTTTCCATAGAAACAAAAGTTAAAAAACAAGTATATACAGCAGTAAGTTCGGCCGGGCCGAATCTTAAATACCCACCACCATGAACCAAATATTAGGATTTCCTTTGAAATTTCAGGAGGGCTTGAGGACTTGAGGACACTTCCCGAAGATACATTTAAAGATTTCACCTATGAGGACTATATCAGATTCTGGATTTATAAGAACCATTTTTGTTTGAGTTTTAGAGGAATCATTAACATCTCTTGTAAGTGTGCAAGAAAATTATAAAATAACGTCTTGATTTGAAATTTTAAATCTGTAGATTTTCACCCGAAAAATAAAATCTGGAAATTTTACATTGAGTTTCAAGCAATTTTCATGATCAGTGCGCCTTCTATACTCACAAGAAGTGAAATTGGTCTATATGGAGGCATTACCAAATGGACCGATAAAAACTTAATCCGATACACGTTTTTGTGAGCCTTAAATGCGAGAATATTTACAATTTCAGGCAAATCGGATAAAAACTACGGTTTCTAGAAACCTAAGGAGTTAAATCGGGAAATCGTTCTTATGGGGGCTATACTAAAATACCGACCGATACTAACCGTTTTCGGCACACCTCTTTATGGCCCAAAAATACCTCTAGATTTCCAATTTCAGGCAAATTGGATAAAAACTACGGTTTCTATAAGCCCAAGAAGTAAAATCGGGAGGTCGGTTTATATGGGGGCTATACCAAAACATGGACCGACACTCACCATTTTTGGCACACCTCTTCAAGGTCCCAAAATATCTCTAGATTTTCAATTTCGCGCAAATTGGATGAAAACTACGGTTTCTATAAGCGAAAGACCCCAAATCGGGAGGTCGGTTTATATGGGGGCTATACCAAACCATGGACCGACACTCACCATTTTTGGCACACCTCTTCAAGGTCCCAAAATACCTCTAGATTTTCAATTTCGCGCAAATTGGATGAAAACTACGGTTTCTATAAGCGAAAGACCCCAAATCGGGAGGTCGGTTTATATGGGGGCTATACCAAAACATGGCCCGATATAGCCCATCTTCGAACTTGACCTGCGCGCAGACAAAAGACGATTCTGTGCCAAATTTCAGGACGATAGCTCCATTATTGAATGCTGTAGCGTGATTACAACAGACAGCCAGACAGACAGACAGACGGACAGACGGACATGCTTATATCGTCTTAGAATTTCTCCCTGATCAAGAATATATATACTTTATATAGTCGGAAATCGATATTTCGATGCGTTACAAACGGAATGACAAACTTATTATACCCCGTCACCATTCTATGGTGGTGGGTATAAAAAAATTCTATAAAAATTAAATTTTGAAAATCTTTCTTATAGATATAAAATTTTTAAAGAAATTTTTTTGAAATAAATTTTTGGCAAAATTTTTTATAGAAATAAAATTTTGACAAAATTTTCTATGGACACAAAGTTTTGACAAAATTGTTTATATATAATTTTCCATAGAAATAGAATTTTGAAAAATTTTCCTATCAAAATAAAATTATGACAAACTTCTATAGAAATAAAATTTTGAAAAATTGTTTATAGAAATAGAATTGTTGGCAAATTTTCTATAGAAATAAAATTTGGACAACATTTTCTATAGAAAAAAAATGTTTAGTGAATTTTCTATGGAAATAAAACAAAAAAAATTTTATAGAAATAAAATTTTTACAAAACTTCCATTAGAAAAAAAATTGACAAAATATTTTACCGAAATAAAATTTTGACAAACTTTTCTAAATAAATAAAATTTTGAAAAATTGTCTATAGAAATAAAAATTTTGACAACATTTGCTATAGAAATACAATTTTGACAAAATCTTCTATAGAAATAAAATTTCGACAAAATCTTCTATAGAAATAAAATTTTAACAACATTTTATAATAACGATAAACCCTAAAACCGTCGAACTGAACGGACGTGTTTTCTAATAGCGGAGTATTTCATCGTAATAAGTACTTATTACGAATTTCACGTGTGGTGGAAATAATAAACCACCATGCAGCGAAATTCCAAGTCATCCACTGGGTTGCTAACTTCAGGGCCCAGTGGACGGGTAACGACTGAAGTTATAAATTTGGGCAGCGACCAAGAGTCAGGCCCAATTAGTCGACCTGTAGACGGGTCGTCTGGCGGTGACACTTTGGCAAGTGGAACCTTTTCTAAGGTGACGACATCAAAAGGAGGCAATCCCTCTCGAAAGAGATTCAAGGAACGAAGAAATGCTTTGTTTATCCTAAAGAAATTAGGATCAGTCGACCCAAGCACGTTGTCGGCTAAGCAAAGCGATTCCTTAAAATGGGCTCAAGGAATTCTTGAAGCTGGAAAAAGGGAACGATCACCGGATGAGCTGCCATCCTCTAAACGGGATCAAAGATCGTTTGCCTCAGTTGCAAAAGACAGCCTTGTGATGGCTATTATTAATAAAGGAGCATTGGACGGTATGATTCCAAGGCAAAAATGGGGGAAAATTGAGAACGCGATGTCTGGTGTCTACTCAGAGCTGCGAAAAAAGTTTCCCGGACCAAGTCCTCGACGGCAAGATGCTGGATGGTATCAAGGACGATATAAGTTAATAGCTTTTGCAGACCAGAGGTCTATGGATTGCTTTAAAGCTGCATTGATGCTAATTGGTGAAGTTTGGGAAGGAGCCGCTTTGGAGTTAGTCGATAAAAAATACATACCGGCTAAACCTAGAGCACATGCATGGATACCGGCAAACCCTCCTGATCCTGAGTCAATACTAGAGAGACTAAAAGAATGTAACCCAGATCTTCCAACCGCCGATTGGAAGGTTGGTCGTTTGGATGAGGTGGATGGACCAAGACGACATGCGGTGTTTATATTAAACATAGAGTCGCTGCCACATCTAGCCCAGAACCAAGGACGCGTAAGTTATGGCTTTCATGATATCCATATGAAGGTATACAAAAGC